>NC_041344.1:23998757-24261257 GCF_004354835.1 Perca flavescens | reverse complement strand
ACAGAGGTAAGACTGTTGATTTGAAATTGTGTGTGTGACAGTGAAGAAGCAAAACTCCAACTGAAGACTTTTATTTTCCTGCAGGGACAACGAGGCAGATTCAGAAACGGACTCGACAGAACTGACCAAAATGGTCTAGCAACGAGACCTGGGGGCCATTGGGGTTATCGACTGGCATTTTTGCACTGGGCGGGACCAACTTCACTGGGACCGTTGGATCATACGGACACTGCCTTGTCCGATCACACTGCTGCTGTTCCACGTCGACAAAAACTTTGATTGGCTCAAAAGTGTCATCGCTTCAGGCACGCTGAGGCCTTTCTAAAAACCTAGTCTTCTGCCTTTGTGACTTTTTCCAAGCATAAAATTCACTCTCCTCTTTTGTTCAGTCAGATCTCAAAAGCCTTACATTTTGTAAAACATAGGAGTACTGTGGAAAACTCCTTTTTTTTGATTGGAAGGTTGGCCTTTTTCTTCGTTGAAATTGCACAAAACTGTGAACTGTGATGGGAGCCTGCTTTGTCTAGTGCTGCCATCTATTGGTGCTACTCGCTGAAGCTGAACAGTTTCCATCCTTTTACATACCACATGGAGCAGTAATGATCTTGAGCACTGTGCTAAAGACATCTTTATAGCTCCTGAGATGTGAACATGGTGAGAAACTTGAACAAATTAATATCAGCCCCGTTTTAGGGATAAAAATTCAAAACTTAAAATAAACTGACACTTGATGTTGAGTCATTGACTTGGTGCGTATTCTGAACATGTTTAAATATGTTTGGGAATTTTACGATGAATCCTCATAGTTTACAGAAACCAGTCCGTTTGTTTCCATCTCATTTCCAACCCACTGGCTTTTTATTTATATATAAATAAAATAAATAAAATAAATAGCCAGCCAGCGGGTTGGAAATATATATAAATAATTTAAAAAAAGAAGCTGTCATAATGTGAACTGAATGAGTAGCTGGACAGTTAGAGCTTTGCTCTGAAAAGTTTCTTTTAGTTCCCCATCATAGTACGGAAACCACTACAATATTAAAAACAGTTAGTTTGCAATTCAGTTACTTGCATTATCCTTTCTATAGGACAGCTACTGAAGACGAGAAAAGCTTCTTTTTTTTTTTCCTAAATGCTTTCTTTTTGTTAATACTGAGCAAAATTGACTACAGCCTATACTGATAGTAATTACGGATACCATTATTTATATATTTGTTGGTTTTGATTTTACTGAATTCATGTTTGCTGGTAAGTCATTCTTCTTGCAGTATTTAAATATATTTAAGGCCTATGAGGTTCCAACTGAATTACAAGTTTCAAAATGAGGAAAATGGGGTAGAATTCAAATTTTAAAACATTTATACGCTTTTTAATGCATGCTGCCAACGCTACTATCTTTGCACAATATGCATTTGAAAAGGGAAGCACATAATTGTGGGGGGGGGAGACTGGAAGGTGGGGGAGTGAACTCGTTGTTTCCCTTGTGTTTTTTGAATGTTAATTCTTCTTTGTGTATACCTGTGTTTATTGAAGAAACAACCAGGATGCTTTGTGATCATCTCAATCCCTGTCACGATAATGTGGATTGACATATTTCATATCTAATGATATGGAAACGTGTACATACAGTGTCATATGTTATACATACTGTTACATATTTGACATGTTCCGTGTTTGCCAATGTGAAAATGTTCATATTTCATTCACTTTATATTTTTTTTCTCTCTATAGATGTCCTTAACATCTCTATTAGAGGATACTGAACATGCTAACACAGTGGTGGTTTTCACCCACTAACCCCTGTAATAATTGTACATCGTGTAAATCTCATCCTGTTTTAGTTTGCCAGTGTTTTGTCTTGTATGGCTCTGTCAGTGAACTTCCTTCATGACTCTTGAGGCTGTAGCCAAATGTGTGAGCTTTAATCTCACAGGGACATACAAAAGCCTTGTGTACATGCCTTCTTGCATTTTGTATATATTGTATGTAAAACCTGTATATTTCTTTGATATTTGTGGCAGTGTGATGGACCTATGTTCACTGTAGTTATTTAAGGAAGGAGTGTTGAGATTGGGAAAGATAGTTAATAAATACTAATTGATAAGTGTACTGTGAACAAGCTGTCAACATTTCTTTACTTGAAACAACTATGTAACAAGCTTGAGCCAATTTGAACAAGAACAAACATGAGGAAGAGATTTTCAATGTCTGTACTCTTATATCACACATGCATCATGTGGATAATTAGCCATAACCCAGTGCCTACTGAAGAGATAATATAATATAATTCTTATTTTAGAAGCTTCTTATAGTATCGGTCTTTAAAACATTGGAAACTGTCTTCAAAGGTAACTGGAGCAGGTTGTGAGAGCAGCAGCAATAATTATTAAATGAGCTGGTTCAAAAACAATATAAACATTGAAATTAAAGACCTACAAATGGGGCAATGCAAAATAATGAAAGAATACTTATTTAGGTCACTGCATTTTCCTAACTATACATGGCCTGATGTAGAGAAATTATTAGCTCAATTTGATTTTAACAGAGTTTACAAAGGCTACACACTTTCAGTAGCCTACAGTAGCGCCAGTTCCATTTACACATAGCACATTCATTCAGTCATGGTAAACTACTGGCATCTAGTGTCTGGATTCTGTCCCAATGTGATAAAATATTGCTTGAAGCTACAGTAAGTATAGTAAATCAAACTACTCCCTATTATGTTGGTTCTTGTTTCATAGAAGCTATGTTTAATGCATTTATACACACTTTTAAAAATAAATGAAAAAATACTAATCATGAATAATTTGAGCCATAATTATTTTATCATTATCTTATATATTATCAATATGTGATTTATTGGGCTGTGGTTTTATTGTAGTAATATTCTACACCAGATTCTGTGCAACAATTATAAATCATGACTTGTGAATTGATTTCCAGTTGTATACAGTCATTTATTTTAAGCCCGTTATTGTCTTAGTCTTCACAGTATATATTACGTATGCTATGGTGCTTTTTAAAATCATTTACATAAAACATAACTGAGTTTTTAGTTTTTTACCAATTTAATTCGATGAGCTACATAAAGGTGGACTTAACGGCTTCTTTTAGAAATTATACGCTTTTATTTTGAAGGACGAACACTCAAGCCGGAAGTGTTTACATTCTGTTAGCTTTGAGAAGTTAGCATAAAACACCTAAACTTCAAAGCTAATTCTGGCTGCTTATGCTTCATTTATGTCTGTCATTAAGAAAAATAAACTACAACGACGTCAGCTGGACAAACACATAACGTAAAAAACATTTTCAGTTAAAGGCTTCATGGACCTTCATTTCCTTCCGTTAACTCCGCCAAGCTGTCATGGCTGTTAACCCTCCAGGACAAGGCTTTCAGAACAAGACCCGTGTGGCCATCCTGGCGGAGCTGGACAAGGAGAAAAGGCGGCTGATGCAGAGCCAGTCCATGAACAGCCCCGGAGCCAACATCCCTCTTTCGTCCAGACCCAGCCTGAAGGAGGCGAGGGACAGCGCGGAGCAGCAGCACATCGCCGCCCAGCAAAAGGCCGCCCTGCAACACGCTCACGTCCACTCGTCCGGTTTCTTCATCACTCAGGACTCCTCGTTTGGGAACCTCATCCTCCCGGTGCTCCCCCGACTGGAGCCCGATGTTTGACTCTGAACCTCCGAACAAAAACCGACCAGTGCCCCGGCCTAGGGGGAACAACTCACATGCGAATTTCTTTGTCCTGTAATCAACCAAATGGTGATTTAGGCATCCAAACAACTCCACTGACAGAATAAAATATAACATTTGAACGCAATCAGTGTTGATCTATTAGCAGGGGTTTAGATAGGAATCCGCCCCCCTAGAAAGAACAGTGCTGTCAGCCCTCTTAATTAATTAATACATTCTGCTGCTGTAATTATAAAAGCATTACGATCAATTACGATATGATACATGTAGATCTATGGAGCGCTATAACATATTAATAACACGCTTTGGTAAGGATTTTCTATGGAAGGTGCTGATGGAGATAGAAATGTGATATAGAGAAGGGAAAGCATTTGCTAGCCGAGAGTTGGAAAGGCACATTTTCATTAACATAAAGCATATTCGAGCCCAGCTGTACTGATTGGTTTATTGGTACCTGGGTGAATAAACTATTGTCTGTTGCACGCAATGTATGTAATAGGGACTTGGAGGTGATACTTTATACAGGCCTAATGCACACAGCACTATATAGGTCTATAGGGGCCAAACAACAATTATTTGCCCAAGGGAATAATTGTTCTGCATTTTCTCCTTAGAATAAGGAGATAATAACACTAATTGCACAATAACAAAGTTTTTTCAAACATCCACTGTACTTCAATGTAGGCCTGTAAATTATATATTTTTACACTGTTTTTTTTTTAACATGTCATCACTGTCAATATATGCATGCTGCATATACTGCCAAATCCAACTACCTCATGTATATAAAGCAACCTGTTAACATTTATATTGATATTTATTCCAGCACCCTTAGCACTTTTATATCTGTACACATAGCAATCAATGTTAATGTTTACATTGTTCAGCTATGTTGACCTTGTTTTTAGCTGCTATGTCTAATTATGTGAAAGTGCACTGAGAGTAACAAAACCGGAGTCTTAATAATAAACAGTCTATGGTCTAATTCCTTGTTTGTGTACACACTTGGTCAATAAAGCTGATTCTGATTTTGTCTGCTCTGCAGTCAGCACTCGATTGCTTTCCCCTGGAGTTTAATGTGAGTCGATAGCAGAGTTGACTCTAGCGCTGATGCAACACTGACAGGACTTCCCAACCGGCTTTACTTACCCACGTCTCATTGTAAGACGACACGTTTTGAGGTGGGTTAGCAGGTTTTACCGTATAGCTTTATGGTAGACTGACATTGCTGTTCGATTAAATGAAAACGTAGGTACTAAATTGGTTGTAGTTTTATTCCGAAACATGACCGGAGCTAGGTAACGTTAGCTGCACATGGTTTTGTTGCTAACTAGCCAGTAGGGTAGCTATGTCATATTATCTTAAAGTTGACTGAATGGCCTATTCTGACACGTATAACAAACTGAGGATTTGATGGTAAAAACATAGCTAACGTTAGCCAGTAGCTCAAACGTTAACGTTACTTACGTTGTAAGCCCAGTCTCAGTGGCTAACTTAACGATAGAGATGCTCAATACCTACCATTTGCTAATCGTAATGGTCTTCTGGTAATGTCGGCATAGAGGAAATATGTGACGTTAAGCTGCAGTTTCCTTCATAAAATGGCAACATTTCGCATTGATTCTCTTCTTCTTGGGAAGCCCAGTCCGTTCTGAGAAATGTTACGTTATCTTCTTGTCTGTGGCTATAAGGGCATCATCAAACTGAAAGTGATTTAATAGAGCTTGAACTTCTATGTAGAGAAGCGCATTGTTTTCACAAAAGCGAAAAGAAATTCGACATCCATCTTCTAACACTAATAATTATGAGAAAGGTTAAGATAATAGTTATCAATCTTCCTTAACGTTACACCACAGGATAAGAGTGGGCAATGATGCATTTAATCTGGTTGTATTTCTGCTGTGTTGACATACTTATATAAATGCCATCCATATTAAGTTAAATCAATATTTCCCAGTGTCCCACAGCGAGAAGAAAAAAAAACAAACGCAAAATCCTAAATTGTCGACAGATATACCTTAACTTTTCTCATAATGACGAGATCCTCACCTCTCGTCATTACGAGATAGTAACTCATAATTATTTTTTTTAATGCAATGGACTTTTTACAGCAGCCATTTTGACTTGTCATAGTAGGAAAAGCACAGCTTAAATTGATAACCTTAACGATGGCTCAATTCCATCAAGTGTCCCAGTGAGCTATTTCAGTGAGTCAGCATGCACAATACCAGGGCCTCTCCTAAGTGGAATGCAGCCATCAGTAATGGTTTTGAATACACCTGGGCTTTTCCTCATATGACATATGTCAACATGTCTGCCGTAGAATAACGAAAATGAAACGAAGCTGGTGCCGCTGATTCATAACAACGCTTAAACTCCTATCTTTCTGTCAGAAGGCTCTGCGCCATGGCAGATCAGTTAAGTCCGGATGAGAAGTTCCACCTCATCACTAGGAACCTCCAGGTGGGACATACAAAAAAACAACCAAACAAACAAACGTATACCCACAGTGACCGACGTCCACCAGCAGCTTGGTCTCATTATTCTCGTGAATGCGTGTATTGCAGGAGGTCCTTGGAGAGGAGAAGCTGAAGCAGATTCTCCAGGAGAGAGAGCTGAAGGTGTACTGGGGCACAGCAACCACTGGCAAACCCCACGTAGCTTACTTTGTCCCCATGTCCAAGATAGCAGACTTCCTTAAGGCTGGATGTGAGGTGGGTAGATCACACTGAGCATCTTGTTAACATTCAATTTAATCTGCACTCCCTGCTAAATCAGGGCTCATGTTTTTGCCTCTTCTTCTTTTTATCTTATTCCCCCAATCAGGTCACTATTCTGTTTGCAGACTTGCATGCCTTCCTAGACAACATGAAGGCCCCCTGGGAGCTGCTGGAGCTCAGGGTGAAATACTACGAACAGGTCATCAAGGCCATGTTGGAGAGCATTGGTGTGCCCCTGGACAAACTCAAGTTTGTCAAAGGAACTGACTTCCAGCTCAGCAGGTCAGTTGTGCTGACTTGTTCGGGAGACTGTGTTGATGTTGCATTTATTGAAATGTACTTTCTCAGAAACGGATCTTGTAGCTGCAGCCTGAAACTAATGTTGAAGGTCTGTATTTCATGTATTTTGTCAGAGAGTACACTCTGGATGTGTACCGTCTGTCCTCCATGGTGACCGAGCATGATGCTAAGAAGGCTGGAGCTGAGGTCGTCAAGCAGGTGGAGCACCCCCTGCTCAGTGGCCTGCTCTACCCTGGACTACAGGTAATGACACGCTTCTAGATGGAGTCGGAACCAGGAGTGGTATCATATTATTTGGGGTCTCTTCATAACCCTAGTGATAAAATGAACTAGCTATACTGTAATTACAGCACATTGTCCACATATGGTGAGATACATACTCCAAAACAAGCTTTCGGATGTGATCCTGCGTGCCCCCCTCACATCTTGAACTCTTTAGAACTTGTTTTTCCATGTGTTTTTTTTTTTTTTTTTTTTTTGTATTTGCTGTTATGGATGATGGGAGTAGAACATGGGATTTCTCAGTCTGTTGATCCAGGACCAACAGACTGAAAAACATCTTTCCCCTCCCCAGGCAGTCAAAAGCACAAACCCTCCTCTCCACCTCCTTCCTCCATAAAGACTTGTGTGCAATAAACCCCAAAAATTGAAAATGCAATAACATTTTGTACTGTATATATGTGTCGACTCATCGTGTTCATTTATCTTCATTGTTATATTTTACTATTTCAAGTTTCTATTTTGTTGTTATTTTATATTTTACTATTTAACATTTTATATTACCGTTTGTCTGTGATTCAACTGCCACATTGAGCGCTGCTAAACTGCGTTTCGTCATTGAAAACAATGACAATAAAGATCGGTTCTCTTCTGTTCTTTGCCCTCAGGCTCTGGATGAGGAGTACCTCAAGGTGGATGCCCAGTTTGGAGGAGTTGACCAGAGGAAGATTTTCACTCTGGCAGAGAAGGTGCCATCTCCCTCCATCTTTGCACATTCATTTCAATCCTTCACGATCTCGCTTTCCATACGTCCCTGCCGTCTTCCCGCTTCTCTTTCATTAATCAACACATTCGCTGCAGCTCCTGTGGATGATTAGTTTAGGAGTATCGTTTGGGTTTATTCCGATACCGGTGCTAAAACGGTGTCGGTGCCTAAACGGTACCTGAACCGATACTAGTAATAGGGTAATAGTGAATAGGGTATTTTACAATAACTTTGAATGCACCACGAAGCTTACTAGTTTCAAGTGAACGCACTGTCTGTTGTTTTTCCGACAACGGCGTCTGTACACTGCTTAACGTCCCGCTGTTGGAATCCTCTCCAGTGAAATACAGTCACACTTTACAACGTTTAGCTGTCAGCATTTTAACTGTGTTTAATCCAGCTTCTAACTAACAGTAGGCTAACGTTAGCTGCTGTCAAGTGAAGTGTTAACTAGCGTCATGTGGAGTGAAGCTCCTGTTGCCTCTAACAGAGCATCAGAGAGCAGCGCAAAAGGCATTTAATAGGCACCGAAATCTCTGTTGCAATTCGGTCCGGTAGATACCGGTTCGTTCGGTACCCATCCCTATTAGGAGTAGCTGTGAGTTTGATAGCACATGAATAATTTGACTTTAAAAAATGAGTTCTAATTTATTTACTCCATGTGCATTAAGTTTCAGGTCCCGACATAATAACTGATAATGACAACAATTTATTGAACTGATGAACTAATAATGTCACAGCAGGGTGATCCCATGAAACCGTTTTCACAATAAGATCTCCATACAGTATAAAGAGTAACGGGAGCCTCTCATCTGCCTCCAGTACTTGCCTACCCTTGGCTATGCCAAGCGCTCCCATCTAATGAACCCGATGGTGCCAGGACTGACGGGGGCCAAGATGAGCTCCTCAGAGGAAGTACGTCAACAGTAGGAATAAAATAGGTCAAGATTCGTACGAACATTTTTCTCCTACTGCTTGTGGTCATACCGTCCTCTCTTTGGGCTGCAGGAGTCAAAGATTGATCTGCTGGACTCTGCCGGAGACGTGAAGAAGAAGCTGAAGAAGGCTTTCTGTGAGCCGGGCAACATCCAGAACAATGGAGTCCTCTCCTTTGTCAAACATGTGGTCTTCCCTCTCCACGGAGGTAGAGAACTCCCCCGTTGAATCGCCCACTGTTGTCTCAGCATCAGACTTTTCCTCCACTCGTATAAAGAGCATAACACAAGCTGATGATTGGGATTATTGTGTTTCAGAGTTCTGCGTCAAAAGAGACCCCAAGTGGGGTGGAGACAAAATCTACACTGCGTTTGAAGAGTTGGAGAAGGACTTTGCTCAGGAGGTAATTTATAGACACAGGTTTATTTGAAGAATAAAAGCCCTTCTTAAAGTATATCCCTGCTAAAATGCTTTATTTTCCACTTCTGGTCGGATCTAACCTTTGGCAATCTTTTAGCTGGTCCATCCAGGAGACCTCAAGGCCTCCGTGGAAGTAGCACTAAACCAACTGCTGGAGCCAATCCGAAAGAAGTTTGAGTCGCCTGAGCTCCGCAAACTTTCCAACACTGCCTACCCCAACCCCTCGAAGACGAGTCAGTATTTTACCCATCATCCTCGCTGTCTTCCCTCTCGCCTTCGCTCTCTCACATCCTGTTAATCCAAATATAGCAGTGTGACTAGTTCTGCAAAAATTGGTGTGTGTGTATGTGTTCAGAAGGGGCTGCAAAGGGCGCCAAGGAAGGAGGAGGAGAGGATGACGAGCTGGACCCCTCCAGAGTGGACATCAGGGTGGGCAAGATCATCAGTGTGGAGAAGGTAGGATGTGAGGATGATGCCTGATCAGTGTAGCGTCTCCTCAGATGATGTGTTGAAATGATCCATCTGTACGGCCCAGTTCTTTCTCTGAGCTCACCTGGGTGCCTTTTTTTTTTTTTTTTTTTTTTTTTTTCCCAACTTCCAGCATCCAGACGCTGATTCACTGTACCTGGAGAAGATTGATGTGGGGGAGCCGCAGCCAAGAACGGTAGTCAGCGGTCTGGTGGCCTACGTTTCCCAGGAGGACTTGCAGGACCGACTGGTGTTGGTGCTGTGCAATCTGAAACCCCAGAAGATGCGAGGGATTGAGTCTCAAGCCATGCTGCTGTGTGCCTCTATGTGAGTGTTGGCCCTGCTCTGCACAAACCCGCGCGGTAGCGTCGCCATGTCCACATTCGGACACCACTCGCTGCTATTGGCCATATTCGGACACTTCCGACCTGACGCACCTTCCGGTCTTTTCGCGGTACTTGAATTTCCGATCTTTACCAAAAATGTTAGCAGAATTGATCCATACCCATCTAACAATCTACGTATGAATTTTCCTATACGTTCGTGGACATTTAGATGTCTAATTAGGATATGAAAGTGACTTTGATGAGGAAGAGAAGTAATAACGCTCGGGCGACGATCTTTTCCACTAAAAAGTTTATTTTTTTACTTTACTGGAAAGCATAGTTGCATCGTTCAGAGTTGTTGAAGCATGTCATTTTATTGTGAAGGACGGAAGTATGATCCAGTAGTTTTGACAGCATTGATGGGACTTAACACCCCCCAAAAAACAGCAACGGCCATTGTTTACAGTGAGGAGATAGGGGTGTCCGGTTATGGCCAAGGGTAGCGCACGGCTAATTCACCGGAGATAGCTGACTTTAGCCGGCTCTTGTAAAGTAAAAACTAAACAGTTAAAACTATATACCGTTAGAAAGGTAAGAAGCTACACTTTAGTTTTACACCATTAAATTAACTTTAAACTTAAAAACATTAATAGATCATTTATATTTGTATTTGAACAGATATTTTAATAGAACGTTGGCGAATAAGTGTCCAAACGTGGACACAGTGACGCTACATCCCTCAGCTTCATTTTTCTTGTTTCGTTACTCTGCTCACTCCGATTGGTCGATGTTTTTTTTTGTTTTTGTTTTTTTTAGTGAAGGGGAGCCCAGGAGGGTGGAGCCTCTGGACCCTCCAGAGGGGTCGTCGCCAGGAGAACGGGTCTTTGTCGAGGGATACGAGACGGGCAAACCAGACGACAAACTCAACCCAAAGAAGAAGGTGTGGGAGAAAGTACAGGTATGTTTCTATATATGTTACTCTATTCATAAATTACATTTTTTTCTTCAAATATGGACCAATGTTTTATATTCATCATAACATTTGTACAATGGAATAATGGCATATTGGAATACAATGCGTCATCTGTAGGGGATTGACTGTATGTCCATAACCATCTCCCCAGGTCGACCTGAAGATATCGGGCGAGTGTGTAGCTCAGTGGAAAGACAAGCAGCTGATGACGAAACTAGGACAGATCACATGTAAGACACTCAAAGGAGGCAACATCAGTTAGGTACGTCACGTTCACCACTCAAGCTGCTCCTGCCGGCCACAGGAAATCAAGAATACCTTCATCAACAAATCGCCGGTCCCAACTTCATCTGGATGTTTTCTTGGCGAGTGATGGGACATTGATGCCAAAAGTCTCAGATGCTTTGGACTGGCTGGGACAAATTCTTTTACCTTGCTTTTACTTTATTAGAAAATGTAATTCCTAAAAGTGTACAACCAAATTCTGTAACTAGTCAACCTATGATTCATTACTGTCTCTTTTTTACATAGTGTTGTATGGTGTTTCTAACACACTTTAAACCTACATATACAATACGACAGTTTCTGCAAAAGAGACCTTCTGCTACTCAGATAATGAAGGATTACTTTATTGAATGTTGCTGTACTGGCTGCCTGTGCCTGGAAGTAGCTGATAAGGGATCTTAGATTGTTTTTAAAAGGGCACTTAAAGGTGCTCCAAGCGATGTCACGTTTTTTTTTGTTTTTTTTTTAGGCTACAACATGTTTTGTGACATAGAGCAAACATCTCCTCACTGTCCGCTAGCTGCCGGTCCCCTGAACACACTGTAAAAAACGCGGCCTCTGTAGACAGCCCAGGCTCCACAAAAGGCAATGAAAACAAACCGAGCCAACCTGCACCACCAAACATAACAAACAGTGTTCCAGCCAATTACTGACAACAAGGAGTTGGTTGAGCCATCGCCACAGCAGCGTTAGCACGTAGGCTACTTCCACAATGCCAGTTCACGACTGTTTCAGGAAGCAGAGAAGGGAGGGGACAGGATGAGCTAGTCTCCGTTTTGTTTGACAATACTTTGAACGTATATTACAAGAAGTAACGTCACTCAACATCGCTTGGAGCACCTTTTAATGTTTCAGTACTTGTCTGGGCCTTGATGGTAAATCACAGGGAAGTGTGGCCAATCTGCCAAACCTAATTAAACATGTTTTTGGGGTTTGAGATGTAAGATTATCTATAAATAAATGCCATATATGCCATGTACTATAAGACATAGGACGGTTTGCAATGGGGGTAGTGTACAGAAATCAATATCCAGACATTAACGGTCATATAATGAAATGATGCATCATCTCTAACATGAAATAAACGCTGGCTGAATTCTGTGGTCTGCAGAAATTAAGTGCATCTGTGTTGGATGAGAGCTACCGTATGTTTAGGTGTCTGTCCGTACCACATCTCAAAGAGAACAAAATCAGGGAACTGCATTTTTAATACACTTAAATTTTATTTATAGAAGTAATAACTGTACATAAAATCTTTATAATCATCAAGACGTCGATTTTTGACCCATTACGAAGAGTCAGTTCACTCACCAATGAATGATTTTGCTGGGGGGGAAAGCATTTTAGTTTGTGCAAATAGTGATTTCCACCAAAAAGGCATAGGCCAAAGTTTTGGATACAGAACATTTAATTAAAAAAAAACACATTGACCTCTTACTAAGTCTACTCCAGTGTATCAATCATCCAGGGCGAGTCGTTACATCCATAGCCCTAAGAGTGGTTTGCCAGATGAAATAGATTCTTAAATATTTTATATTTGGTAGGAAAAGGTGACAGACAGTGCTACAAGTGGAAACAACCACACATAAATAAATAGGATGCTTGTGTTACTGCGATGACCTTTACTAAAAATTCTATCTAACTGACATTTTAGCAGTTTTTCTGTGATAAGTCTTAACGGTTTATCATCTGTAGCTTCACAAAAGTGCCTCTGTCCTAATTGACAAAATATCTTCCTCTCCATTCTTGTTGAGTATGCAGCATCCCTTTTTCTCAAATACTATTCCAGATATATGTATCCACAGAGTGAAAAGCAGGACCAAAAGGAGTGTGACAATTAGTTTTTACTCCAATCTTTAAGCCAAGAAGGTGATAAAATGCTAATGTGTCCTGTCGTGGATGCCATCGTCTGCTTTTTCCTGACAAGTGCTTAATTATGCATGATATTACAACAGGCAAAAAAGAGTTAGACAGTAAACCTCTGTACAGGAATGCTACCTAATTCTACCTCTGGGAGGCGATCTCACACAAGCCAAATATGTACAGTCGAGCCAATGTACACCATTTCATCCTGAGGCGCCTTAATAAGAGAAAAACTATAGCTTAGAAAAATACTCCAGAATAAAGCTATCATAAGAAATGGGGAGCTACACATTTTTTTTGCATTAATATGTAAGAAGGCCATTACAGGCTAAGGCTTTTGGAGAAGACTTAACACACACAACACTCTGATAGTTGACTTGTACGTCTCTCAGTAATGTCAGTCCTTGCTGGGAGTTGTCCTTTTACTTGCTTGTAGTCGTTGCTTGTTCCTCTGGCACGAGCCTGGTTCAACGCTCTTTCAAAACAGTGTTTCAATTGTGTCCGCTGTCACTCTTGTAGCTGAAGGGGGGAAGACAAGAAAAGGATAGACATGATGGCATCAGCATAATACAGTTACAGGAACACATGTAATGAGTGTTCTGTCCTAATCTAATTCGGTCACTGAGACATGATCATGAGCTTCAGGTTAAGGCTGATTGAAGCACATGCTTGCACATTTGACTGGAAAAAGCTAAGGGCAAAGCCTGCAGCATTTGTATTGGGTTAGTGTAGGGAGAAGGGGGGCTTGTGTGTGCAGTTCTGCAGAGCAGAACATATGCTGTTTAAGGCAATGTGAAACTGCTTAGCTGTTCAAGATCATGGAAATGCTTGGATTTGCATTCTTTGTCTTCATGACATGAGTGTAGCACGTTTGCTATTGATTTATGTTAGCAATGAATCAGCACAGAGTTTACATGCTCAGCAGCAGTACACTGATGCACACTGACGAAGGCAGTCTTTCATGACTTGCACAAATGACAGAAAATCACGGTTACAAAGAATGTTGCGGCTCTTACTTGTCGTCTCAGAAGGTATTATTCCACTCATATGATGCACTCCTGCTATGGCTCCGTTTCCTTCAACACTGAAGTCCATCTTGGCTGAAAAAGCAGGAAGATGCTGTGAAGCACTGATGCTCCCGTGGGCTGGTTTCTTTGCGACTGGAGGAGGAACTTTGTCCAACTTCCCCCCACCGTTGGAGAAAGCGGGGGCCTTCGATTTGTCGGACGCCTGCATGAGCTCGGCCGCCAAGCTTTGCTTCAGACTTGCCTGAGCTTCAGTGGAGGAGGCGGCTGGAGTCTTGTCTATGACAACTGTTTTTGTGCTCCTCGAGAAGATGAAGCTGGCAGTAGAGGCCGGGGACTTGTGCATGTCACATCCCTCGGGGGATTTCAGGGACAGGGCCCCTTGTTCACCGACAGAGCTGTAAGTGGACGATCTCACACCCAGTCGGGATGGAAGAGCATCTCTTGAAGACATGGCTGCCGTTTTCATACGTATGGCTTCCTGTAAGCGCATGGAAGGAGTGTTTATTACCACAGAGGATGTCTTTACTGTCTGCGGGGGAGATTTTAGTGACAGGGACTTGCGGATGGGCTTCTGTGGAGTGTTTTGAGGTCCTGGGATTGAAACTGGGCAATTCTCCTGATCTGAACCACCCTGGTTCGTTGACTTGTCCTCCGATGGAGGTTTCACCTGATCTTCAGCCATGTTGACCGATCTGAGACGAACCATCTGAAGCAGGGAGGGGGTGACTAGAGGTATGTTGGCATCCTCTTTGGGAATGGGTGCACTTTTGTGGCGGGAAAGGAGCTCCTTGCTCCTGGCCTCTCGGTTTTGCACACTGGGCTGCCTTCTGAAATGAACACCAGGAATTAAATTCTCTGCTGGTAAAGGTGGTGCTACTGGGACAGGAATTGGAGGTTGGGTACTGACGGGAAGTTCGGAGGGAGGCTGATTTTCAATTTTTAGAGTGTCTCTCTTCCGGAAACCGCTGGGAGGAACTAAAGCAGAGACTGGTACTGGGTTCTCTGCTCCTGCAATGGTTGGCAAAGAGGGTGAATTCACTGGGGGAGGTGGGACACTGTCTGAAATAGCTAAACATTTCTCCACTGGTCTGCAAGAAATCTCATCAGCGGTGTCAGCTTTTGAAACTTGCACGGCAACCTCTGGTTTGGTGTCAGTAACCGTTTGTGGAACAGCAGGGGACACATCTGGAATTTGTCCATGTACAGATGTCCCGGCTTCACTCAAATCCTCAATTGTCTCTCTGACTTCCTCCGTGGGTCTTCTTGGGACATCCAGCTCTGTGAGACAACTGTCCATCACATTTGCCACACTGTCTGTCACAAAGGGTGGAGGAGGTAGAGGAAAGTCAACCTCGTCTCCTCCAAACACTGAGTCCTCTTCCATAGGAGGCGGAGGAGGGGGCCAGCAAGACTCTGCGACATGGACCTCCTCCTGTAGCCTCTGTAATTCATCTGGTGGCGCAGACACTGATGAAGGAGGTGTCTTTCTTGGCAGAGGAGGTGTAGGGTGGTATGCCGGCGGAGGGGTAGGTGGTGGCGAGGCCTTACTCATTTTGGGGACCTCTACAGAAAGCGTCTGCATGGATGTGACCTCACTTTTGTCCATGTCGTGATCACTCTTATGAACTAAAATTACAACCTCGTGCTGTGAGAAGGCGGTATGGTTCTCAACAGGTAAATGACCTTCTGTCGTGGCGCTGCTACTCATTTGTATTTGCTGTCTGTCCACTGAGGGTTCTGTTGACACCAGTTCCTCTCTGTGCAGTACTGCCATGGGTTTCTTCATGACAGGAGGAGGATCTTTCTTTGGACTCTCAGGGTCCTTCACTACAGGGCTACTACTCTGCTCTTGTTTCTGAACGTCTGCACTTGCTTCCACGCTCTCTCGTTCGGTTCTTGGAAATTCCCTATTCTCCGTCTCTTTGTGAACACCTTCAGGACCTGTTTCTAACAAAGTCTCAGGCTTTGCTTTGCTTTCTGACAATTCTAAGACCGATTTGTCTATAGTTGATTGTTTTTCAACTACAACGTGCATCTCCTTGATGTCTTCCGTCTGGGTTCCTGCTTGTTTCACTGTGCTGTCATGTATCTGTGCTGGTTTCTGGGTTACTGTGCTGACATTAGGGCAAGGTCCACACAGGAGCTGAAAGGTGCGTCTGTTGTGAACCCATGTCTCCGGAGGAGGAGGACATGGCGCTTTGACGTTGGGAGGTGGTGGGATGTTCAACAGCTTTCTGACTTCAACCCCCAGAGTCGAAGAATTGTTATCCGGAGTGAGTTCTTTTGCAGCAACGGTGGGTGGAGATCCCTGCGGAGGCAGACTGGGGCTACATGTGGAGACATCTGGATTGACAGACTCAGATGTGCCAGATGATAGGGAGGTAAGCGAGGAGGAAGGGGAAGCTGCTGAAGATGAGGCTCGAGACACCGATCTCTCTGGTTTGACAGGTTTCTTCTTCTGTTTGTCAGGAGAGGTTGGGGAGATCCCTTTTGGGGAGAGTGTCGGAGTGCCACTCTGACTGGAGTAGCCACTGGAAGGGGACATGGTCCGTTCAAATTTCCCCCCTTCCGAGGGAGTTCTCTGAGGGGAGGAGCTGCTGGATTCTGCCTCTGTTGCTCCTCCTGCCTCAGTAGAAGACGCCTGTGTGGGGCTCAAAGGACTGGAGGAAGCATCTACACAGCTGGACCCCGTGGAGTTTGGTACAAAGGTGGGGATCCTACTGGTATCTGCAGGAACTGATTTGATCTCATCTTTTGCTACAGTATTTTCAGTGGTATTCGCCACACCTCCAGACTCAGAGTCGTCAATATCCACCAGAACCCTGGAGTTGCTCCTGATCTTATTACTATGCAGAGAGTTGGTTCTCCGTGGAGGGGCCGGGGGTTGCTTGGTCTTCATAACCGACAGACTGCGAGTGAAATTCTGTCTGGTCTTTGCATCGTCCCCAGCAGCCACTGACCCTGAAACATCAGACTCATGTTCTTGACCTGTAACAACATTTTCCCTTTTACTGTTGTAGCTGCTAATCATGCTAACTAAGCTACGGAGACTGACGAGGTCTTGGTCCCCACTAGACTGCTCTGTCTGGCTTTCCCGCCCATTCGGACCCACTCTCTGTGTGTTGCCACTACGTGTGCTACCCTTAGAGGATACAGGGGAGGAGTTTGAATTAATGGTCTTTGAAGACTGCGACTCGCTCCAGTTCGACCCCGAAGCCGATGTGGTCATCAGTGTGGAGTTGTTGTGGGAATTGTCAGTCTGGGAACCATCTCCATCGGATCTTCTTGACAAAAAGGGGCTGACTGATAAGTCCCCGGATGCAAGGCTGCTTTTGCTTACGGTGCGAACACTACCGCCATGGTTCACACTGCTGCCACGCGTCCGACTGCTGCTGCGGTCGATCTCTATGACATCAATCGAGGCTGGCAAGACAGCATTAGGGATGATTGTAGACAAGTAGGTGGCCTGAGGAGACATGGACATCACTGGACCCTACAAAAAACAACACAGAAATATGAATGTCACAGCTAAGTTTTCCAAATACTCAACACAGAATAAGGTAAAATATAGATTATTGAATTGTATCCCTAACTAACTGATTGAATCCTTACCTGGGGTTCCTGGAGGAAGCTAAACACCGTTGAAGGACAGAAGGATGAGGAATTGGTCATGCCGGGTAGTGCAAGGGACTTGGGTCTCAGGGTTGAGGTGGGACAGGGATAGGAGGCAATGCCCTGGTGGTTTAAAGGCTGCTCATCTTGGTACATTTCCTGGAGGTGTTTCCTCAGCAGCTGTTCATCCCCAGAGGCCTGTTCAGGAGTGGAAAAAGGATAATTGTAAGTGATAAAAACAACCTGTAATGTGTATTAAAACCATTCTGAAAAAAATTGATACTTTCTGGAGAACCCTTTACCTCCAGGTCTGAAAGGTGCACCCTTGCTCCCTCCTTATTCGCTACTGGAGACCCTCCATCAACCGTAGGAATGATAACAACACCTGATTGGCTGTTAGTGACATTTCCGTCTTGATTAGAGGAAGATACAAGCTGCTGGAAGGTTGAGTTTCTGTGCAATGCTGGGAAGAGGGCAAATCACTGTCAATTACAAGGTTACCCCCAAGGATGCATGATGTCTACATGATGGTGTGGACATACCAAGCTCTTTTTGGACCTGGTTGGGAATACCCATGATGGTGGTCCTCCTACTCCTCTTCCTGCTCTTATCTAGTCTTTTCACTGGATTCAGAGGCTTGAATGTAGAACCTGAGAGACAGAGTTCAACTACTGTAACTGAATTTGAGGAGAGTTATTTTGCAATGAAAAAGCTGTGCTCAGGACAGGAGAAGAACTTAGTGAAATAATGCAGCCAATGCACTACAATGCATCAAAACTAACAAAAGTATATTGGGGACATGGCTTTTCCACACACACACACACACACACACACACACACACACACACACACACACACAGACAGAGCTGTGGTTTACCTTGGCGGGTGAGCACAGGCCTAGTCGACACAGCAGGAGTTACTGTGGTATCAGTACTCCCAGCGGTGGAGCTCGTCTCCGGAGAGTCACCTCTGTCCTTGGAGCTGATATCCTGCTCCGGACTCAGAGTGTCTGTGGACTGCAGGGGACACACACACACACACACACACACACACACACACACACACACAGACAGCAGTTTTTAGTTAGGTGGCATTTTTTGTGTGTAGGAAGTGAAGGTTGACACACAGAGCTTTTGGAGGCACTTACAGCAATGCTCTCAGCGTCAGGAAAGTTCACTCCATTCGTGTGCTCTGTGTGAACCAAATAGACAAGGATCAAACACCGAAGCTGAATACACTCCAACTCCATCCATAATCATGTACAGTATCTATCATCAGTGATGTAATCGTAGATTAAAAAAAAGGTGGGTAAACGTGAAGCTACAGCTGGTAACTTTAATATGACCTGAATATAGAAAAGTGCCACTGACTAACACAAATCGGTTATATTTTAAAAACACACGATAACATATACTCCTATGTCTTTAATCAGTCTGATAGTACATACTATACTATACTACAGTGTGTTCTTAAATATTGTGGGTAAGCTTTATTTAGATGGGTTTACATCTATTGTACATTCTTTGAGTATAAAACACAAATATATGCCAGTAAGTGTCTACAGTATGAACTCATATGTTTTCGTATTTATAGTCCTGTGTCTGACCTTCCTGCTGTAGTATCTTGAGCCCTTCCTGGGCCTCAGTGTGCAGGTCCTCCAGGTACTGTGGCCTGCTGCCCTCGATGAAAACATTCTCCTGGTAGTGCTGGGACGTCCTGTAGTGGACGGTCAACCTCTTCTGGTCTTCATTCCCTTTCGGGCCAGCTGTTGGTATGGTGGAAAAACAAAGGGTTGGGGAAAACAGAGAAGAAGACAAATGTAAAATGTTGATCTTGAATTGAACAGCAGCTTATTACACTTCTTCCTATTTACCATGTATCTGCCATAAAAATTGTTTTATCTTTGGACCAAAAACACCACACTTTATTCTGAAACACACCAGATATCTACAAGCCATTTAAACCTTTGTCTTTCAGCCGGCACTGCCTTGTCCTCTTTGTCAAACATCAACCAAATGCAAACCGACTCAACAGGTGTCCACTTGCCAAAACATCTATCAGCTTTACAGTGAACCCTTTGCACCTCCACCTGTCACGAGTGTGTGCTTATATCTGTGCACGTTTGACGCAAACGCCAATCTCCTCAGCTGAGCAGTTTATTTGGCAGACATCCCTGCCTGACCAGGATCTCAACAGTAAACTATTGCCTGGCTAATCTCCTGCAGTATCTATCATGGTGGATTAGATAATCTGGATTGTCTGTATGTAAAGATGTTACTGGACCCCCTACTGGGGGACCTCCTGCATGGGAACTGGACCAGGCTCTCCCGTCAGGATGGCTTTACTCAATGTCAAAAGACAGCCAACAAAAGTGGAGACTGAACAGAAAATTAAGATTTAATAATAAAAATAAGTACTAGTTATAACAGCAGTAAATATAGGCAAAGCTGGCAGGGCCAATTGGAGCAACGGCCCAGCCAGCTGTAGTTCTGTTATACTAAACTTCAGTGTTGATGATGATGATGAATCATTTTATTTCAGTTAACATACCGTACATGAATGAAACAATTATTTCCCACAATTTGCCAATGTAGCTAACCGAAAAAGGAATAGGCTGAAGCCAAGGCTTATTTTTGCCTATCCTATAGTGTTCAAGAGATGGTTAGCTTTATATTTTTTTGCCTTGAGTATGTGCCCACAAACCATAGTATTTGGGGATTTAGGAGGTGGAAGCCATCTTGTCTTAAATATTGTCACACATTCATATTTGATGTGACAACCAAAGACAGTTTGACTTCCGTGGCATGTGGTTTGCCTGTGAGGCACTTATTCTTTTCTAGAGGGCTTAAGTGCAAACTAGGCAGGGGCAGCTAAATGATTATGAGGAGAATGTGTAAATTAAAGGCAGGTCTCAAAAAATGATGAAAAAATATTTTTATTATAATTATCTTTTGGGCATTTTAGGCCTTTATTTATATAGGACAGATGAAGGGAAGAGAGAGGGCGAATGACATGCAGCAAAGGGCCTATAAACAGAAAATGGGCGCCTGCTCTACCAGGTGAGCTACCCAGGTGCCCATTATAATTTGTTTTGTCTATTATTTTTAGCTGTATGCTTGCTTTTGGCTGTGTGGGCTATGTCAGTTACATACAGTTGTATGTTGTCGGTTATTAGCTAATCAGAAGTCAACGCGAGGTGTCCCCTTTCCCTCCTTTGTCACTCTCAACACTGTGGCTCTCAGTCTCGCCTGGTAAGGTAACACTGTGTGAGTGTGGACGTACATACTGTACACGTTTGTGTGTGTAAGGTAACAGACACTCCTACCTCTATCCCCTCTGCAATCACACAGGTGAGGCAGCCCAGACACAATGCCCGCCCCTGTGTGTGGCTGTGGGAAATCTCAGGTCATTGTGAACCTGGGACTGTCTGATGCCATCCAAGAAACAGAAGCTCATTAAAAAACAGCCATCGCAGAGTGCATATTACTCGCATTTAAGGTGTTGTGCTCTAACTACTAGTTGTACCGTTCATGAGACTCCGCCAGACCCCTGCAGGAGGTTTAGGGCTTTTGGTCGATTAAGACGACCGCCAAAAAAGTCAGTTAAGCCCTTTATCTCATTAGAGAGAACCCCTAAATTGTCTTCAGCACTAATTCTTGCATGGCAGTGTGTCTGTGTTTGTGAGACAGAGACAATGAGCAGCACACAAAATCAGCAATTATCAGCAAGTCTTTACACTAACTAACTTACTAATCCATCACCTCGTAACCTCAACCGTGCAACGCAAACTTTTTAGGGCATATAATGTAATGTAAAAAAGGTCAGTTTAACTCTACAAACCTCAATCAAAGCAAAGTTTTAAGAGTATTACTGTCCAAACCAGCGTTCATTTCTGTCAGCAGCCTAAAGTCAAAGCTACAGCCTGCCAACGACTGCCACGGGAGTCAGCACTCACCCTTCTTCTTGAAGACAGACAGCAGAGAGTGGAGGCGCTTCCTCCAGTAGACTACCATGCCTACACCAGCGCCATAGCAGATACAAAATCAAAATATTGTGGTAAAGGCAAATAAAGTCCAACAAGTCCTTTTTTTTTTTCCCCTTTCTGTCAGTGGTGTAAAAAGTCAGTTTGTTTTACAAAGAAGATCCTGATGCTCTGAACTCTAAGGAAAAAAAAACCAGCCGTTTGTCTGTGAGTGGCTGTAGGTGGCCTGTTGTCAGAGTGAGAAGCTCTCTCCTCCTTCTGCAGAGTGTCTGAGTGACTCGGGACGGACGAGTACACAATAAGATCTGCTTCCAGCCAAGCAGCCTGTCCCAGCTGCCTTATCCCTGAGTCTGATACCCTCCTCCCTTCCCCCCCTCTGCTCTCTCTCCCTCTCTATATATTTTGCTCTGTCGCTCACACTGGCTCCCTCCATTGCAATTCCCTCTCTATTGTCAAATAAAGGCCACCCCCCTCCACAAGCAAAACGGCTGTCAAAGTCAGGCTTTCAGGAGGTATCCACCCACACTTCACTCAATATAGAAGCACACGTGTGATTGTGTGTATGCACCCATCACACATGTGAATTGCCAAGAGCCTGGAAAGATAAAACAATCTAAGAACAAGAGTGACAATTAGAGAACAATTTTAACAATCCTGTGACGCTTCAGATGTATCTTAAGAGCCCCGGAGGGAGTCCGACCCACAGGTTGGGAACCACCTTTTTGTGGGTTTACATTGAGTTTGTACTGTTTGGTTTGTAATAAAAAAAATTAAAAAAAAGAAATCCTAGTATGTATTGGTGTAAAATACTACCTTGATAATTACTAACATTTTAACATATTGTTGCATAATACAACTTAAAAGCCAAAGAAAGGATTCTTAATCAAAATGCATAGATGTAAACTTCCCTCATAACTAAATCCTAGAACTAGAAAACTAAGTTGTTTTTTTGCAGTAAAATAAAACAGAAATGTAATAATTTAGACAAAAAAGATCAAAGTTGTTACTTTAAGAACTGCATTCTTCAGCTTCTGCCATGAAAATGTGTTTTTTTAGGCAATTGTGCAGCACTGGAGGCTTTCCCTCGTGTTTATTGTTTGGCTTATCTTATTGGCTGTAAGAAAAGCTAAAACTACACCACTGGTATACTTTAAGGTTATATAGTTCTATTTGTCATTGTCCTTTCCCTAATGAAAGCCTTCAGCAGCATGGCGTCTGTCTGATGCTCTGTCTCATTATCTAAGGGCTACATTTGACATTTGACAGTAGAGGTTGTGTCCTCAGTGAAAAGCTAAACAACTACTTCAACGTGCTGTAATGCCTAACCCTCTCCACTGCATCACTTTCTCCAGTGCCCTATCCTCCCTCTGTCTCTGCCAATCTCTCTTCCTTCACATTTTTCTTTTCTCTGCCTTTCTCTTCCTGTCTGCCCCTTTGCCTCATAGCCACAGAGGTCTAGTTTGAGTTATAAATAGCTGACACAGCCTCGGTTCATCATCGCAGCTCTCATGGCGCTGTGTGTGTGTGTGTGTGTGTGTGTGTGTGTGTGTGTGTGTGTGTGTGTGTGTGTGTGTGTGTGTGTGTGTGTGTGTGTGTGTGTGTGTGTGTGTGTGTGTGTGTGTGTGTGTGTGTGTGTGTGTGTGTGTGTGTGTGAGTTTGTGTGTGTGTGTGAGTTTCTAGACGCCTACTAATGTTTCCTGACAAACTGCAGAGGGTATGAAATGTAACACGGCTATGAAAAAAATCCAACCTAAAAGCTGATTCTGTGCCAAACAAACAAGTGATGCTGTGTTCAAAAGGGTTATTTCCCCACTATAGAAGCAGCACTTCATCCAGTTGCGCTCTGAATGGATGTTTATTCCTAATAAAGTGACACGGCAGGGGGCTACAGCTGGCCCATACACTCGGACCAGCTGGAGGGTAGTAGCACAATTACTTTCATCCATACACACACCATCCCTCCTCACACTGCACCCACACAGAACTCCTGGCACTGGAGAATGGGTGAGGATGCTAAGCTTCTCCAGTGAAGAAAGCTCCACCCTAGTGTCCAGGGTCAGACTGCCCAGCCTGGGGTGCTGCTGGCGGAGGTTTAGCCTCGGGTTGAGCGGGGGCTGGAATAAGCCGAGGCCTTCAGGAGAGCAGCTTTAGACATTGGAGTCATGCCAGAGGATTAACTCCGCCAGTGGCTTAACCTGTCCATCTCTTTACCTTACACTCCCTCACCCCTGACATTTAGATCTCCCTCTATCAGCACTTCTCGTCTCAGTCTTTTGCTTAGAAATGTTTCTTTCATTTTACATTTTCACTCCTTTTTTTATTTTAACTTTACACTAAACACTAAAGCATTACGTATCCTCTGGATGATGTCACTCAGGCGACTAAATTAAACTAATTAGCTCCTAATCCATATATATTTGTGCAAGACAATATGTGACATGTGGGAGCTTATGTGCATAAGAAAACCGATTTGTTTCGCAGTGATGTGGCCCATGCCTTTTCTTATAAATCCCTTCCACACCCAGTCCCCTCAATCAGACCTTTACTAAGTGCCAATTTTAGGGGTATTTGGCCCAGCCTGTGTACCCCCCTGTTGTTAACCAAAACCCCTCATATCAATATTCATTAGAAGGCCTAAAGAGACACCATCTGGTCTTGGGAGAGAGGGCAAAGGGGAGAGAGGGGCTTCAAATGCCTTTGATTCAGCGCACACAACACACCATTCCACTGCATAAGCAAAAAACACGGTGCATTACAATAGAGGAAAGTTAACATTTTGCTAACTTCATGCTAATGTGGATTTCCCAAACTTCACATTTTAATTATAGAGAGTGATTGTAGAAAAACAACAAATATTCGATACAATTACAATAATACAATACAATTTTAAATCAAGTACAGTGGCTTTTCAAGGGCTACTCAGACGCTGCTTCACAGCCTTCTAACACTAAAGGAAATATTATAAATCAACTGAGCCTGACTGTTGCACTTGTTAGCAGGTCAAACTGCCTGTTGGAGGACAATCAGAGTTCAGGCAGCCGACAATACAGGCTTGTTAAAATGTCAAACGCCAAAAGACAAGCACCTCATTAGTAAGAGCAACATTCAACATAATGATAATGATTTGACATGCCATTCTCTATTTTCTGATTTATATCTCATGTTGTGAATTCCAGCCAGTAGAGCTGAAGCGAATAGTAAGGCAGTTATATAATAGTATATATAACAGTAGTAATTTTCAATTCAATCATTTCCTTTTTCTTCAACGTGATCTGGTTCCTGTTTTAATTTTCTAGGATGATAAAACATGAATACAATAACATAAAGTGTGCCTTTGAATCCAGAAGCTCTTTAAAACAAAGTGACCTGGGGTGCCTGGGTAGCTCACCTGGTAGCGTGTGCGCCCCATGTACAAAGGCTCACTCCTTGTCGCAGTGGGCGCAAGTTTGACTCCGACCTGCGGCCCTTTGCTGCATGTCATTCCCCCTCTCTCTCTCACTTTCACATCTTCAGCTGTCCTATATATAACACAGGCCTAAAAGGCCCAAAGAACAATCTTTAAAAACAAAAACAAAGTGACCACCACATAACCACAGCGGGCAGATATCTGGGATACTGTATATACTGCTTACAAATGGAAAGAAAATCAGTTGACATAACTGAATCATTTACAAAATAACCAGACAAGACTGACCTATTCAATAACAGGCAAATACGTCAGTTTTACCGGAGCAGACACAAACCTCTTCTCTCTGATAAGCCGCTCTACATCAACACTGTCATTTCTTATACACACATATAACTTCTTGCTCCACTAGAGAGTGCTGTATCAACTCTGACTCTGTCTGGGCTGCCAGTGATGAGACTGCAAAAACAGCAGGTCATTCGATGAGAACATTCACTGTAGATACACAGGGCCACTTTGTACTGATGATGGAAGAAAAAGCAGCTAAATGTAAAATATGGCTCCCAGTGGACTGACCAAGCCCAAACTCTAACGCACACACACACACACACACACACACACACACACACACACACACACACACACACACACACACACACACACACACACACACACACACACACACACACACACACACACACACACACACACACACACACACACACACACACACACATTTATTGGAAAATGTAATACTGTGACCACATGGTGAGTATTAGCTCATCTCATGTCCTTAGCTCAACCTCTCATTTGTTGCACAGGGGAGGAATGATGTAAACAGAGAAGCAGAGAGAGAGAGAGAGAGAGAGAGAGAGAGAGAGAGAGAGAATAAAATAAAATAGGGATAGCTATTCTGCCTTTGTCATAACCTCAACATCAGTATCAGGTTAGCCATCAGGCCACTCGGCCATGAGAAGTAGCAGGGTTTCCACTTCATGCCCGACTAAGCTTGAAAGCGGCCAATGTGTGTGTGTGTGTATTAATGGATGTGTGGTTCAGTGCGTACATGCTGGGTTCAAAAAAAGTGGCTGGGTGGACATGGGGAAGCAGGGAAATGAGAATGAACAACAAAGGTAAAATACTGATCGGTCACAATGCAGTCTGCATGGATTAGGTGTGTAGTAGTTTATAGCCTTCGTGTTCCACTTCCGGGATTGCTCCGCTGTTGCAAGAAATTCCGCCGAATGCATGTCTTTTCCGTTTCCTCTCACTTTCTTTGTGTTGGAATTTTAAATTTGGTGGATTTATGAGGACTATTGTTAACTGCTCCTCAGATCTCTGCAGGGGAAATTGAGACAGCTAGCTAGACTATCTGTCCAATCTGAGTTTTCTCTCGCACAACTATTTTACAGCGGCTCCGTTCGGAGCTTAGCACCGCCCAATGACGATTGTGATTGATTTAAAGAAATGCCAATAAACCAGAGCATGTTTTCCACCCTTCCCGGGAATGCTGTGTGGACTAGCCAGACCCTCCTCCGCTCTGCAGCGACTAATTTTTACTAGTGTAAAAAAAGGCTGAAGGAAACTGAGGCACTCAAGAGGGTAAAATTTAAAAAGCCTTTAATATCTTTTTGGCTAAATCATTAAAACATGCCAAAAATGTGGATCATTGTGCTTGCCAATTAGGAGCTGTGACCCTGGATTTCTCTTGTGTTTCTCAATGTTTTTTCCCGTCCCCTGTGTGTTCCAGTCTGTGTCACTCTGCTCTCTCCTGGATCCTGATAGCTTCATCACCCACACCTGCCTTCAGCTCCAGTTAGTCTGGATCAAAGAGGTTCCATTTCCAGGATAATTGCCAGACATCCGATGTCCCTCCGCTTCCGCTCTCTGTGTGTTGCCATTCTCAAACTCCGCTCGCTTTGGGAAATAACAACAAACTTCGAGCTAGCAAGCTACACGCTGAAAATGGCAAGTTTTGTCCGGAGCATAGCGCCCGCCAAGACAACTGTAATTTGTTTAAATAAATGCAAACAACTCAGCGTTTTTGTTTTTTTTCCCATCCTGGAATGTATGTGTGGAGCAGCCAGACCTTACTTCACAGCACTGTGGAGATAGGTCTGGCCACTAAGCTCCAGTATATATATATATATATATATATATATATATATATATATATATATATATATATATATATATATATATATATATATCTACCCCGGTCACTCATCGCAAGATCGTTCCGTCAGCTACTTTGCTACCTTTCAGGCCACTCTAGTAATCATGTATAGTTGAATATCTCCTCCTGTGTTTTTGGCTTTGCCTAATCCTGTTTTTCCCCTCTGATTCAAGATCATCCTCGTCAGCCTGCCACTTCACCTGCCTCCCTGCTCTCTCATCTGCATCTCCAGCCACAACTCCTCTCTACCAGCCAGCAGCAGCAGCCATCGCTCATCCCACTTCATATCCCCTTTCTCCTCAAAGTAAATCTCTTTTCCTTCATCACTCCTGATTCTGCATCTGCATTTGGGTCTCTCAGAGGAATAACAACAGGAGCAGTGTTTTAGGTCTCAAGTACACCTGCAGAATGGCTTCACCTTAACACAATGTCACAGCTGTGGAAAAACACGAGGACAACAGGCGCTTGTTCAAGAAGACAGAGGCTTGGGACTTCCTCATCCCCATGTTCCTGGGACATTCAGTATAAAAATGCTGCGAATTAGCTGCTGAAATGCCATGACTTGAGCACAATGCTCAACAAAATCCAAATCTGAGTGTAAATGTGTGAGGCTGAACAATGACAAAGACAAAAACCAACAATATGTTCATCTTTCAATACTTTCCAACTGCACCTTGTCTGTAACTCTCAGCCCCACAACAAAAATCTTTAAAAACAAGTTACAAATATAAACTTTAATAAAAAAATAAAAGGCTAAATAATTTCCTGAAACAGCTGGGCACTGTATTTGTTAGCAAACGTTACTCAAACAGGAGTAAATACATTTGTTGGAGACTATTTTCAGCTGCAGATGAATACACATTTGGTGCTCTAGGTAGTATTTACAGCAGCAGGGCGGTGCATGTGGGATTGTTAAAGATAAATCACAGTAGCCATGTTAATGGTAATTAAGGAACATGCCACCCAGTGCAACATAGCGTGATGTGGTTTCAGAATGTTCGGACACAGAGGAATGGTTTTTATATCTTATACTTTGTGTTACACTAAACAGCATCTAGGGATATTGGTGCATATATAGTGGTGGCTTACAGTGGTGTCTTTGTCTGCTGACCACAATGATTGGCTGCAATGTCTTTCTCTCCCAGCTGCTCTTTCCATCCCTTTAATAGAAGTAATGAAACTGCCAGAGTAAAGGAAGAGAGGGTTAAAATGTGACCAGCAATAAACCTCGTGCCCAACACACACACACACACACACACACACACACACACACACACACACACACACACACACACACACACACACGCACACGCACACGCACACGCACACAGGTGTCATTATTCAGCTCGTTGCTGCCCCTGATATGGCTCCTGTGGTGGACTTGAGTTATGAGCTCCCCTTCATTGAATGGTGTAGTATTAACCAGGGGGAGAGAGAGGCAGGCTAACCTCCATCCTCTCCTCCATGCACATATCTAGTAGAATATGTAATGTTTCATGTATCATGGTACGATAATGTCTGGCACCGTCTGTTCATTTGGCCTGCACAGAATGAAATATTCACTGCGAGTTCCGACTCATTCCTTACTGTATCTGATGAGAGCTAATAGTCGTAGAGGGAGCATAAAAACAGAGATACAAAATGTAAAACTAAAGATGCTGAGAAGATGACAACAGGAGTGGCGGAGACAGAAGGGGAGAGGCATGAGGAGGGAGACGGAGGGAAGGGGCCAAGGAAATAGAAAAGGAAGGACATAAATCACTGAGTACAGTAACTGTCACCACCCATGAACCACCGCACCTGTGATTTCCTCTGGGTGGGTCACAGAGGGAGCGAGATAAAGAGGGAACAAGATAGAGAAGGGGTTGATTAGAAATGGTGAGGAGAACGAAGAGGGCAAAGGAAAAAGAGAGAGAGGGAAACGAGTCACTGTAGGATTGTGAGCAAAACTGTATCAGAAAACTATAAGAGGTTTGCACACATTCTGAACCCCCTGCTATCTTGTGGGCACATACTGTGTGAATATTATGCTTCTCCACCATTAATTGGATTATGTAAAAAATAAAAAAACGGAAGAGATGCCATTTTACCTCTTTGTCACATAAATATGTAAGGTAGCGGTTATAAGACAAAGAGCTTTGATAAAGTTGAGGTTTTACAATAGGCAGCTTAAACGTTGGTTATGATGAACAAGTAAAACTGGGTCAATGCAAGAATCTAGTTATGGTATATACATTTTTATCTAAAAATCCTACAATAAAAATATGATTTGCCTAAACTGAGAATTTAAATATCCACATCTATGTGTGTGTGTGTGTGACTAACATTTAAAAATGTATTTCTGTGGGTTTTTGAGGCGTTCAACCAACTACTGCTCCACTGCAATGTTTGGATAAATATAAGTATGAAAGTGAAACGAGGTTTCAGGCACCTTATCCTAATACAGGTTCAGAAGTAGTTTCATTGACAAACATCACTGCATTGTGAATAAACGGAACTAAATCAACAAGCATGGTCCCTTGATGGTTTATATTGTACTGTATGTCTTCCTAACCTAACCCCGGTGTCCCACTTCTTTAGCACAGATTAACTCTCTATTTGCTTCAGTTCTTAATCCTGACTTGAAGCAGGTTGTACACCTGAGCTGAGGTGACTGATTCCACTTCAGGAAGGGAACACACACACACACACACACACACACACACACACACACACACACACACACACACACACACACACACACACACACACACACACACACACACACACACAGTTAAACTAAGCTGCAGCACCCACTGTGCTTAAAAATAGTAAACTGTTTCTCTTTTTGTTATCCTTCTCTCATTCTCTCCCTGCTGTTGTTTCTCTCTCTACCTGATAAGGGGATTGTGGGTATCTTTTTCCCATGGAGAATGAGCTGTTTTTGTTCCAACTTGAAAGCTTTTTTTTTTTTTTTTTTTTTTTGAGCCAAACTGAGAAACATTGATACAGATGCCTCAGAGCGGAGACACAGTTTACCCACTGTACGCTACATTCATCTACAGTCTTAACTAGACGATGAATCTATTTGTTGCCAGCTGGTGTGGGAGGGAGCATAGGAGTCTTCAGGGTGACCCTGGAAATTAGATGGTTTGGAGAGACACAAAGGCCTCCAGGCAAAACCAACCTGAGAGATTTCAAGTGGAGTGCATTCTACAAAAACCTTTACATCTAAATGAACATGCTTAATTTACTTATTAAAGTAACACGAGCCAGGCAACAGCTGGAAAGAGAAAGAAAGGCACAGGTGCTGCAGGTTAGCCGAGGGCACGTCTCTCTAATGGTAAATGGACTCATTTAGTATGACTGATGAGTTAATGAGAGACCTGCAGCTTCTGCACAGACTTGGACAGGACAGGACAGGACTGGACGGGACGGGACGGGACGGAACGGGACTGGACGGGACTGGATGGGACAGGACGGGACTGGATGGGACAGGACAGGCCTGGACAGGACAGGACTGCTGGACAGGAAAGGACAGGACTGACACCCTCAAGTCTGACTCCTTTGTCGGACCTAAAATCCCTCATCAGAAAAGTCTGAGGAGTCGATCGGCTGGTTTGAATTGAAACAAACTTCAAAAAGTCTTAGCAAAAAATAGTAAAAAATGTCTTTCCATATATAGTCTTATATCTAAGTCATGGCATGGACTGATATTAGCCTACTTTAGTTAAAGGAGTAGTTTGACATTTTGGGATATTTGTGTATACACGTCCAAGTCAGGATTCATACTTGGAACAATTTGATATATTTTAAAGAATCTAATTAAGCTGCGGGGAGAATGTCGTAGAACATGTCAGTACACTAAAATTAAAAAATTGAAGCTGTACCTTTATAAAAGTTTTCTTCACGTGAGTTCATCCATGTCACTCTTGCCCATACTTTGAAGTACTTCCTCTTACTTGCTGTACAAGGTTTCATGGATTTACTATATCCATCCTGTTATTGAAAATAATCTTTTTTTCTAGACTTGACACAAGACTCAAACTGATGGATGCCAAACCAAAAGATAGTGTATCTCTCCACTGTCCCAGTATAAAGACCTGTGGTTTATCACCGTAAAATTCCACTGAGATAAAGACGTCTATTTAACAGGAAAGAATTGCTACACATTTAGCAGCTGTTCAAACTCCCCACCTGCTTGACCTTTTCTCAGTTGCTATAATGATACAAACTCCAAATGTCACAGTTGGGTTTGTCCCATTAGAAAATCAGAATGCATGTCTGCATTTGACTTTTTAGTTTAACCAAAATGTAATTTACATAATTTCATGTCCTCATCATACTCTCAAAGTTTTAGAGATGGTAAAAATTGACATTGGACATTTCTGAGAAAATCTTTCTTTGTTCTATTCTGTACTCTCTGGACTATCTGTCTATTACAATGAATTCATGTCATGTTATTCAGTCATAAATTGCTGAAACACAAGGGGAATGGATATAGAAGCTGTTTTAACAATGGAGGATATAAAGCTATGCATTTAGAATGAAGTGCTCCCACTGTCACCATGGACATTTGGATGCTTTTCATCAATATCAAGTGTGCTGATGAGGAGTGAGGAGCAGAGTTTAGATGGAAAAAAAAAAAAAAAACATCTGCTGACGTCCTAAGCGCTGAGCTAAGAGGTACAAGTGACGTTAAGTTCATCGGACTCTCTGTCATTCGAATCACACTGAACACATTAGGCCTGAACAGATGCACCCTGTTTTCAATGCACCACACATGTAACACACACACATACGTGTGCAGGCAGTGAAAGTACTAGTTTGTTCTTCAGCAATATAAGTGCTACAATGTGTGTATGTGAGCGAGAGATATGCAGTCGCTGAGGGTTGTGTGTGCGCTTCCCTCCCGCCCACAGACAACAACATCTCATTCTGCCAATCGTGGGCCTTCAATAAAGTCGCAGAAACACACTCCCCCCTCCATCACTCTTCCTCGGACAAATCCCATTATGCACGGCAAATGAACTGAGCTTCGCTTTCGTAAACAAGTCGAAACCATTTTGACTCAATCAGTCTGAAAACACTTGTAAATCCGCTTGAAAAGACAACAGCGTGTTTGAGTAAACCGGCTGCCAAATGTTGAAGTATAAACAGTGGCTGAGGTTGGAGCTGGCACCACGGACACCATCTGCTTGGCAGACACACACACACACACACACACACACACACACACAGTAAATTTGTACACAAATGTGTTTGCGCGCATTTGTGTTCATGTCATGGTTACTGTATACAGTCTTGTATAAAGTACTTGAAAGCAATACTTGAGTAAAAGTATCTTACCAGAAAATGACTTTGGTAGAAGTTAAAGTCACCTTTTAGAATATTACTTGAGTAAGTCTTAAAGTATCTGATATGTACTGTAGCCTACTTATCAAAAGTAATTTTCTGATATTAAATGTACTTAACTTTTTGAAGTAAAAGTAAAGAAAAATGTTGATAATGAACATTATTGTGTGTTCCTTATGGTAAAGCATAACATTCAGGGTTCCCACACCTTCTTAAAAATCTAATTCAAAGTCTGACATCAATAAAGACAAAAACTGAATCTTTTTTTTTTGTGAGGAAGAATCTTTCACTCCAATGTACAAAAACATTTGTACAAGTAATGATTAGCGAAGATGCTTAGGGAAAATGTAGTGAAGTAAAAGTATGCATTTTATTTAGGAAAAGTAGCGGAGTAAAAGTGAAAGTTTCCAGAAATATAAACAACGAAGTAATGTACAGATACGTGAAAATTCTACTTAAGTACAATGACGAAGTATTTGTACTTTTGGTTGAATCAATCCAATAACATTGATTTCAGTCTTGGTTTTCTAACCCGAGACAGAACATATGTAATTATCGCAGCGTAGCAAACCAGTTTTTTTTTATCTTATCAGTGTCAGAAAAAAAACCTCTAAATGAGCACTTTGACATGACCAGCAAAAGCCATTGTGATTGATGGATGACTTCATTTCAGCGAGGTTTAATCCTAGGTTTGATGTTGCTTTCTTCTCCATCAGCAGGACAGGACATGCTAAGCTAAGACTGTCACAAGTTTCCAACTATAGATTTGGCACAGTGATGATGGAAAATGAAGCCTAACGTGAAATCCAAGCAATAGTAATCTTTGAATGGTAAGGTCACATAAGGGCCTGTGTGTGTGTGTGTGTGTGTGCACTGTTTAATGGTATGGTCTGATGATTTAATTCAATTTAGGTGGCGATGCAGGAAGCCACTGGACTGAGCCCCATTACAGAGCAATGCAAACACTGAGTCCTTTTATACAGGAGACACAGAGATCACACTGATTCTCTGAAGCTGTGTGGGATTTGAGCAGTAACATGGCTTGTCCGTGCTCATAAATGTTACTTCAACAAAGAAAAATTACTTTTCACATCACCTCATCTATGTATCATTTTTTAAGTATTCCCATTTCTTAAACTTAAAGCTGCATTCATTTATAGATATATATTCGGCAGACACAGTGCAACATTAGCATTCATTTGATGTTGTGTTTATTACCACCTGATGAGCGCAAGTTAAATACAAACATCATACACATCTGGGTCTTAAGCTGCTACTGTATATCCTCCACTATGTTCACCAGGTTGTCACGTGATGCTGAGCAGGTAGAGCATCGTGTTGTTGTCTATCAGAACTTTTTTTTTACTGAAAACAGCTGCCTGGAAACATGGCTAATAAGAGAAGAGTTTGACAGTTGACCAGCTAAAACAATGAGCTGAAAGATGCTAAAAGGCTCCATAGAGCTGAGGAGATCTGTGTGTTACTATGAGCGACCCCTTTCAAGTCCTTTCATCCACAATATTGTGACTAGTGCAGCTTTAATTAAGATTATGATTGTAAAGGAAAATGTACGTAATAAGTGGTGTAATGTATTTCTGCCGGTAGTAACTTTCAGGTAGTAACTATATAAGTTTTCTTTAAATGAGCAATGAGCCCAACACTTCTTCCAACCATGGCTGAAATAACAGGATTTCTTTCCCATTGGCAGCTTAAGTTAAATGTGGGTCAAAGCTTCAAATAGCAAACTTTCTTTTATAACTGCATGAGACTTGCTAAAGGGTTATGGGTCCTTCAGAAGGATTTATTCAACAGCTAAAAAAATTCCCATGCTACATTTAGGAGCAGAGTATGCAGACAAACCACAATTGCATGCTGCCTAAAACATCCTTCCATTTAGAGAAAGAACACAAAAAGGTCCTACAGACGAAGGGCATGAGAGGACAGAATAGAGGAGGACGGTAGAGATCCCCCTCCATCTCCAAAGAACACTTTGGTGCAACCGGCCAGAACATGACGTTACAGGTCAAAAATTGATGACGACAACTACAACAGACATAGCCTATTCACTGACTTTAAACAGACCTTACTTGGTCTAAAGCACAGACAGATGGAGATGGAGAAGAACGGGAAACAGGAGAGAAGACAGAGGTTGGTTAAAAAAATAACTATATCAGTCTTCCTATTGTTTTGCTCCTGTGGTTGGAAATACAGCTTTAAAAAAAAAAACAGAAAAGAAACTAAAAGAAGGAGAATGGATTTCAAGAGGCATCTGTGTGTGCAGGTATTGCTTGCTTGCATGAAAAGCAGAGGAGAGCAATGAGATGCACAGAGAGAAACAGCAACAGAACATAAAAGATCAGGGCTGGAAAGACGAGATGGGGTGGTGCATAGAAGGGATAGATAGCAGAGACGAAAAGTCATCTTCTCTTTATCCAACTGTGTGTTGCCTAAGCTCTCTGCAGGGAGTCCCCGACTTTGACAGTGGCACACAGTAAATGGGATCTTCAAAGGAGGACCAAGAAGAGAGCGTCTTAGCCCAGCTTACAGGAATCAAAAGGCTTAGGCGAGCCTTACCCAGCAGGATAATGGAATATGGAATATCACAATCCGCACAAGACAGTCGTTATGAAAATAGCAAGGGAATCTGCTGGCAGCCTTGTTCTCGAATTATACACAGCCCTATACAACGTGTTTCTCTCTTCTTCTCTACCCTTTATATTCTTTAGATGAGAGCCACCTTCTTTCCGTTCTCCCTCCCTAATTCTGTCAACAGTTTTCACTTTACTTCACCTCTCAATCCTTCATTGTCCCAAAATCACAATTTTTCCATTTCACAGTCAAAGGTAGTCAGTGTAAATCTTACGGTGCGTACATGCTAATATCTCCCCCTTTGGAATGCTGGAAGATAAATAACCAGCCAACAATCCAAGGTCAGGAAGATAACAGCATAAAGGAGAGGAAGCGGGGGGTGGGGGGGAGGTGAAAGTCAAAGGCAGAGATGGTGTGTGATTTCAACAATATGTCCTAATATTTCAAATGTTAAGTTTAAAACTGATAACAGTTTATTAGATGGATCATTCTGTCATGTGATCTTAGAGCGGAGACAATCTACATCACTGTTCTGTGGTGAAATCCAGCTGAGGTTCTCCTACAGAGTGGACCAGTATGAGAAGGTAATGTAAAACATCTGGAGGCCCATCAGCCAAATCACACGAGTTTATGAAACCTTAAAAGGGCCCAAGAATGAAAGGATGACAGCGCAAAGAGAATTTCTGTGTGTGTGTGTGTGTGTGTGTGTGTGTGTGTGTGTGTGTGTGTGTGTGTGCATGTGTCTGGCTCCCACTGACCACCTGTGGATGCAGTAAAGTGAGCTCATAGTGAGCTAATCCTGTCGAGCCACTGTCCCAGCACTCACATCACTAGATGAATAGACATCTTTGTGACTTTGGAGCTCAGCTGGCAACATCTCATCTCTACACACCATATTGTGTCTTTAAACAGCTTGTGTGCCGACAAAAGCAAGCACGCAGTCGATACAACAAACAGATCCAACGAGGCAATCTGATTGGTCAACTAGACAATCAGAACGTAATCTAAATCGGCATGACGGCACACTGTGCTCATCACTAAAAATAATACATTGTAACTTGTTGAATCAAAAACTATGAAATAAATCCTGAACCTTGTTGAACACATAGGAACTTGAACTTAACCACTGCATTTGCAGAAGCTCATATTTATATAAAGTGAGTCATCGGATTGAATGAGTTTGTCTTATTTTTACAATGCTCTGGAGTTATTGGAAATGTTTGGGTCACATCAGCTGTGGTTGGTGAGTTGGTGACATGGCACCTTTTTAAGCCTATGTGTGAAGTTCGTGGACATACTAGTTAAATCTGTCCACGGGAATTTTTGTATTTTTTTTCAGCAGATATCTTATATCTTTGTGTTTATAAGTGTGGTTTATTCAGTTGGGGAAATCCCAAAGCTAACGTTAGCTCAAGTTAGCTGTCTGACTCAGCATGGACAAAAAAAATCGTCTCTGTTGCTTTTTTTTTATTTTGAGAGTGAATTGCTCCACAATATGAATATAGTTTGATTGTGTCTTCTATTTTTTTGGTAACCGTTGTATGCATAATTACAATATTATATGACAGGGTGTGGTTTAATGTCATTATTGGCATGACAGAGGCGCTTGCATCACTGAATGCACATCTTTTCGTGTAATATTGCCTAAATAACTAATATTTTGATGCGCTGATAGTGTAACTGTGCCAGGTTTTCTTAGACATGAGTAGGGGGGGCGTCAAGGAAAAAAGGTTGGGAACCACTGCATTAAAGGACAATTCTGGTGCAAAATGAACCTATGGGTTAATAACCGAGTCGACCGTTCTCTGGGATATGTTTTCATGCTGATCGAATGTGACTAGTTTTAGGGCAAACCGCTAATTAGCTAATATTGCTAGTCGTCGCTGTGCAACCAGTAACCAGTGACATAGCTCCAGCGCAGCGTTCGTTGTTCGTCTGATCGTGACTGTTTCCCCAAGATGGCGCCTGCCTGTATACGTGAAGGTACAGTCTTTCTAAACTATCTTTTTAATAAACGGTGTGTACACTTACAAAGTTCTCAATGCTTCGGTTTACATGTAGGGACCCTCATTATGCTACAGTGGAAGGGTGGTGCTATTTTGAGCCTTGTTAGTGGTATAAAAATAGTGATTTATTTTTACTTTCGCGTGGCCCCAACGACTAGCGTTATAAGCTAATTAGCGGTTTGAGCTAAAACTGGTCACATTCAATTAGCATGAAAACAAATCCCAGAGAACGGCTGACTCGTCATCTTGCGCCGGAATTGTCCTTTAAAGGCAGAAATGCCCAAAAAACAATCTTAAAAAAAAGGACCAAAAGTTCAGAACATTATAATTTTGTTTTAACATCCCAGATTAACATTAACATCCTCCTGTAAAATGAGCTTGTAAGCAACTAAGAAAAAGCCAATGTGAAACACAGTTTGAAGAAAGAAAGACACAGATGGATGAAAAAAAATAAAGAAAATTGCACGTGCACCCATGTGTGGCATTCAGTTGTTTCCCAGTCAGTTAACTTGTGTGGGTTGTATTGTCCAACATAAACAACCTCTAAGGTGTTGAAGGACACAGGCAGGGTGTCTGGTTTGGAACATGACCAGAACCACAAACATGACACATACATCAGTAGCACATGGTTAGGATGTCACTGAGTTCATCTCCTGCGTCACCGCGGCAAAGAGAGAACATGCACTGTGTGCGGTTGCTGCATTTACTGTGGTTTTAATCCATTAGCTATGCTTTACTGTTACATGAATAAAGTCAACAACTTTGAGGAGCATTGCATCCAAACAGCTGCACATAAACACACGCAATGACAATTCTGTACTACAATACACTCTTTCCTTCTTTCTCTTGCTCAAACTGCCTTCATTTTGGAGTATTGTGTAACAAAAAAGCAGCTGCGAGCACCTCAAAAAACAGGAATGGAGCCTCATTTCCAGAAGTTGTGTGTTTGTCTGCTGGATGGGTGCTCATGCGTAAGAAATCAGGTGGAATGTAGGAATGCATTCACACCCCAAGTTTCTATATAAACTCCCCGTGAATGAGGCTGTGAATACAGAAGGCGACAATCACACACACCCACATAGACATCGACCACCCTGACAGAAAATGAAATCAAGATGTGTTTGTATGCACACATATTCATTATCTATTCTAAAATGAGTGTAGTCCATCTTTTTTTGTCCACACACTCAAACAAACTCCATCTTGATGTTTTGATAGGAGGCTTAACTTCCCAGTCTTGTTTTACTGACAGCCGATGCATCTCCTTACCTTTAACACACAGGGTTCAGTAGGGTCAGATGTTACCATGGAAACCGGTAGCATTGGGGACCAATTTCATATTAGTGAAACACAAGATGCGCTGAAGGCCGAATAGAACTCTCAAGACAATTATGAAAGAAACTTGTTTTTGCAAAACACAGGCTACAATATGAAACTGTTGCATTTCTCTCATCTGAGAGTCTAACTGCAATAGAAAACACACCCACAAGAAAAAGGAAAGTCTGTCAAGAATTGATTGGTCTTGGTCTGATTGTTATTGCTGTTTGGCTCCAGCTAATGCAGATTATATTTCATGCTGTCTAATGACACAAGCGGATGCATTTGGTAATATTCTAATGCACCAACTCCAACTAATGGCCACCTAACCATAACAGCCGTAAAACGAAAGAGGCAACACAGATCTATGGCAAGTTTGTGGTGGACAAATTGTTCCATCAGAATCTGTTCATCAAAAGTCTTTACGCCACTTTTGTTTCACAAATTACTTTTAAAATATCTGCTTGAAGCAGACAGTGTTGCAACAGTGGGCATATTTCATCAAAACGTTGCCACACTGACTTTTGGATTTGGTATATTATTGTTTAGAAACCAGTAGACTGATGTAAACAGTGTAAAGGCTTGCATCAGTTTCAATTTATGTAATTGTTCTATGTTGTATTAAGTCTGTCTGCTGTTTGTTACTGTATGTTGAGACTTTGATGCTGCTGCCTTGGCCAGGACTCCCTTGTAAAAGAGATTCTGAATCTCAATGGGATTATCTCCTGGTTAAATAAAGGTTAAATAAAAAATTTAAAAAAGAATGTGTTAATGTGTTTGTTTAATGTGTGGTTGTTATAATGTGTTTCTTATGGGTGTATAGGCTTACTGAGCCAGGTGAGTCTTTGCTAAGGTAATGAGTGTGCCAAAACAACATTATCAGCATGCTGAAATGCTTGCAGTAATGGTTTGTTTATGAAAGCAAAATAACAGTAGAGCCTAAAAAATTATACATTTAAACTGCATGGCTCCAAGCGCCATTTACTAAAGCAGCAATATTTTATTTTTTTGGCAACTTTGTACAAGTTGTATACACAACGCTGACATATTACCTTATTAATTTGATAGGTTTCTGGCCTTTTGGCGGATGTAACGCCAACATGTAGCTCTGTTTTGGGCTGTACTAACTCCTGAATGAAATATCTGGCTCTTTAGCTGCTGAATGCTCCACTTCGTTCCCCAGCTAGTCGTTAAATGCCATTTGTTGCTGAGCACGTTGCGTACAGTGGATTTTTAAAGAGCTTTTTGATGAAAACAGTTGCCTTTTGCGACTCGGTCTGTCTCTGTGTGTAGAAATGTGGGAAACTGCAGAGTCCAGCAGGGCTGCAACTAACAATTATTTTCATAGTCGATTATTCTGTTGATTTTTTCTTGATTAATCGATTAGTTGTTTGGTCTCTAAAATGTCCTCAAATGGTGAAAAAGGTGGATCAGTGTTTCCCAAAAGCCCAAGCTGACGTCCTCAAATGTCTTGTTTTGTCCACAACTCAAAGGTATTCAGTTTACTGTCACAGAGGAGTGAAGAAACTAGAAAATATTCACATTTAAGAAGCCGGAATCAAAGAAGTTTTAAAAAATTACTCAAACCAATGAATCGATTATCAAAATAGTTGCCGATTAATTTACGAGTTGACAACTAATCGATTAATCGTTGCAGCTCTAGAGTCCAGTGATAATTCTCTGTGGATTTGTCACAAAGAGCAAACTTTCACATTACACATAGTAACTGGATCCATTGTAAACATTAAAAGTATGGATTATTGCAGCTTTAAGGCAAGAGTTGGTACAAGTGACCCTGTGTCCAGAAACTTAAAGTTCACTATTTTGTCAATAACATCAATAAAGAGGCGGGAAGAGAGAGACAGGGTGGGATTATGTGACAAACACAGGTACTGTAGACTAAAAATAGTCCCCGGTGAGGACATAGAACATTAAACAGCAAGCAACACCTGAGAAACAGCAAATGCAGCAGCTTTGTGATAACAAATCTCAAATCTCAGATTGTCTGTGTCAGTGCGAGCTTGTGTTAAACCCGTTTGTCTGGTGGTTTTTGTTGCTTCAGGGACTGTTAACAGAGACAATGATTAGCGTAGGACAGGCTAAGCTCTGTTTTCCACTGCAGGTATATACTGGTTTGGCAATAACAACTTACAGAATCATAAAATAATACCCACTCTGAGGCACAGGATCACATACACACACACACACACACACACATTGACTGTGGCATTAAGGTGCATGGAGGTTTGGGGAAAAACAGCTGCAAACAAAAAGGCAAATTCAGAGTCTGTCTTCAATTAAAATCCACTGTTACTAAGAGGAAAAACAAATCAACGGAACCAAAAGAGAAAAAAAACACACACATCCTCTTCTGCACACTTGTGCAATACAGGAAGCCTTGAAGCTGACTAAGGTAAAGTCCACATGGGAATATTGTCACTGTGCATCTAAAAAGCTTACAGTTGGAACTAATTCACATGCACATGACCACACACACACAGGCATACACAGCCAACTACATAAGTATCTCAAGTGGTCACATTCAAAACAAGTCCCATTTTAGAAATCCGAATAATGTGCCACTTTTCTAACAGTCAGTCTTCAAGAACAAGATTGTCACTGAATACTTATGACGACTGATCTATCCACTCCAAACATCCCGCATTGCTCTTACCTGTTTTCAGATTGTCTCGATGTCCAAACAGCCAGAGACCTTTAGGTTTTTCCCGGTTGGGGATTGGCAAAAAGTTTTTCTCCGTCTGAACCTTCTTCTTCCTCTGGACACTGTTCCCCATTTTGGGGCAGTCCTGAAGCCCCTAAAGTGCCTTTATCATCTTGTTGTCCTGTGACATTACATCTGTATTCCTTCTCTAAAGACCTTCGAACAGTCCCTCGCTCTCCAGCATGAAAACACTCAATAACGCACTCCTGATTCCCTTTGGTCAAATAATTCCTGCTGACACACATACATACCACGGCATAGTGAATGTGTGCTTAAGACCCACTGACACCATGCTATCTCACACATACAGACACACACAGATCCAGCATGCAAAAATACAACACAAACACACTCAAATCAGTCCTATTCTTCGAGCTGATACACTTCCAGTACCGTACATCCAGCTGCTGAAGCAGCGGCAGCATCCAATACTGCTCACTACCAAGTGTGTGTGATTGTGTGTGTGTGTGTGTGTGTGTGTGTGTGCCCCACTCTCTGCCTCTGTGATCGCTGAGCTCCCAAGCTAGCGCATTCACACAGCTGAGCATTTTCAGTGTTGGATAGGAGTGAAAACACAAACACACATACACACACATAATACATATCATCAAATGATTCACACACCTTTCTCTCGTGGTTAATGCCCCCCCCTCAGTTCAGTCTCCTCTAATTTCCTCTTTTAGCGAGCAGTGATCACTTCGTCTTTATTTTAAACCATTATAAGCGCAGCTGACAGATCCTGTCAACAAAACGTGCTAATGGAGAAAACACAGAGTCCTTTACAGCACTCTCTCTCTCACACACACACACACACACACACACACACACACACACACACACACACACACACACACACACACACACAGCTGCTGATGGGAACAGATCAGTATATATCAGTGGTGTTTATGTAGGAATGAGTAACAAAAATAGGGAATAAATACTGAGATAAAGGCAAGAGTGTGAACTAAAAACAGCAGAGGGATGCTCAATAATTCAAGTGATCTTCACAGGTTCAGCTATCTTGTCTGGCACCTTTTGAAATTCCTCACATCGCACACATAAAGAGCAGCATATATACACCAGTCAACCGGTCAGACAGATCAAAGCTTGTTTTGAGATGAGAACATTCCTGCTATGCTTAGGAGGAAATACAGATGCTGAGCCAGATGGGTGAGTTTCAGAAACGGGGATGATGCGGGATTCCAGGAAAGCAACGTTACCTAAATTCTTTTACGGTAAGTCATCATCTTCCTCATTCCTTATGCTCTGTTTCCCTCTGCCTGCTACCATTTCCTTCTATCTTTAAAGGTGCTCTAAGTCAGTGGTTCCCAACCTGGGGTCCGGGCACCCCCAGGGGGGGCGGCAAAGATCACAGGGGGGGCGCGAGTCTTTATCTGGTTTGAGGTTGAGGTAAAAAAAAATGTTTTGCACATTATTATAATACAAATTATAATACACTAGAATATCTAATGTATACAAAAGTCTGTATGAAAACTATATATTGTGTTGTATCCTCAATTTTCCTGCCCCACGGCATCACTATTTTATGAATGAAACATGCCGGAGAAACAGTGCTGATAACTCCTCTGTATCAAAAAAGAAAGAGAGGCTCTATCTCGAGAGTTACCTCAACTTCGGTTTTGGGTGGGGGGGGGCTCAGCTTTTCTTAGACATGAGTAGGGGGGGCGCCAAGGAAAAAAGGTTGGGAACCACTGCTCTAAGTGATGTGATGGGTTTTTTAGGCTACAGCATTTTTTGTCACATACAGCAAACATCTCCTCACTATCCACTAGCTGCCTGTCCCCTGAACACACTGTAAAAAAACGCGGTCAGACAGCCTAGGGTCCACAAACGGCAATAAAAACAAACTGCGCCAACCTGCACAACGAACCATAACAAACAGTGTTCCAGCAATAACCGATAAGAAGGAGTTGGTTGAGTCATGAATACACATTGTGGAAGTAGCCTACGTGCTAACGCTGCTGCAATAAAATACTGTAGCCTAAAAAACGCATCACATCACTTAGAGCACCTTTAAAGATAGAGGGAAATGGTAGCAGGCCGAGGGAAACAGAGCATAAGGAATGAGGAAGATGATGACTTACCGTAAAAGAATTTAGGTAACGTTGCTTTCCTGGAATGCCACATCATCCCCGTTTCTGAAACTCATCCATCTGGCAGGGGACAGGCAGCTTGCGGATAGTGAGGAGATGTTTGATCTCTTGTTTAAAAAAAAAACGGTTCACAGTGTAATGTAAATGTAGTTACTTTTCCCATGTGATTGCAGGTTGATTTTTGGAATTCTATGAATCGATTTTGAATCGGTAGAGCTTGAATCACGATTTGAATGTGAATCGATTTTTTTTGCACACCCCTTTTAAAATGGTGTCGGTGCCTAAACGGTGCCTGAACAGATACTTAAAACAAAACAAAAAATAGGGTAATAGGGAATAAGGTATTTTACAATAACTTTGAATGCACCACAAAGCTTACTAGTTTCAAGTGAACGCACCATCTGTGTTGTTTTTCCGACAACGGCGGCTGTACACTGCTTAACGTCCCGCTGTTGGAATCCTCTCCAGTGAAATTTTCCACTTTACAACGTTTAGCTGCGCAAAAGGCATTTAATAGGCACCGAAATGAAGCACCGAAATCTGCGTTGCGATTCGGTCCGGTAGATACCGGTCGTTTAGGCACCGGTGCCGTATTAGCACTGCGTTTTGGTACCCAACCGTACCCACAATGATGATGTCATGACCGTTGGTGTCACGAGATTTCAGTGACACCGCTCCCAGAGCCTGCGGATAGATAGCAGTCATCCAGAACAATGTCAGAGAGAGACAGATGGAAGAAGAGAACAATCATGAACACCATCAGCATGTAGCACGATGCTCATATCACGCGAAAATGAGATCCCTTGTGGGAACAAAATGGAAGAAGAGGGAGGGCGTGTGATGATAAAGAGTAAGAAAGTGAAACCACACACTCCTCATCATGGTCACCCTGATCATGTTTCTTCCCATCCATCCATCCATCCCCCACCTGTCTGGTGTGTAGAGAACTGCTGTAAGATAGCAGATTTACTGACTGGTGGGTGCCGTGAGGAAGGGGAGATGAGCTGGACCACTGAGCACTGACCTGTTCCATTTTCTAGAACAGGAATCGATTTGGTGTCTAAAGGGCAGGAGGAGTTACGGTGAATATCCAAATATGAATAAGAATGCTATGAGCGTATGATATCACTCAAGCTTCCCATTGCATTTACATTGAGTGTAAAATGATCTGCAATAAAACGCTCACAGAGAGAGATGCTGCCTCCTAATGCAGCCCCACCAAAACCACACCCAGTACATTTGTGCTGGCAGAGAACTCCAAGCTCACTATCTCAACTGTCATAGAGCTATGAGAGTACACTTAGTGTGTGTCTCTGTGTGTGTGTGTTACATGCTCTGTACCCAGCCTTCAACTACGAGCTGCAAATACAACGTGCCAAACATGCCCTAGATACATTTAAATATGAGTGTGATCAAAGTGTGCGTCATTGTCAAGACAGATTTTAGGATTTGACAGCTGCAGGGAACTCAAAGGAGAGCATATCGAGTCAGGCTGTGTGTTTGTGTGTGTGCACATACGCATGCGTAAATTAAAAGCCATTTATGTGGAGGAATGCGGTTGTCAGGGAATAGTCGTCAGGGAAAGTGGTTGTCAGGGTGACCATCACTAGGGCTTCTACCTTTCTAAATGTTCCTGTGTGTACTTTTATTGTTAAGTGTGTACCCGAGACCAGGGAGGTCTGAGGCTAGTGGCCTGAATTAGGTTTTTTTTTATAGTCATTATAAATTGACTTATGTGGCATTGATGTCATATACTCTCCTAAGTACAATTCTTTTCAGCTTAATTTCCACATTGAGTGAATGTGCCAACATCCGCCCATCACTTCCATCTTGTGGCAAGACACCGCAATTACAATATAAACCGTAAGGGAACACAGCAATTCAATTGCAGAGCTACAAACCTGCAAGAGCAACAGCTATAGACATGAACCTGCAGGTTGTTTTTTTTTAAATCCAACCTGTGAAAGTGTTTTCCTTTGTTGTAGCTGCTGTTACTAAGTTCTCATGAAAATGTATTCTCCATACAATTTGGCACGATACTTCATTACAAGTGCTTGTCGGGTGGTCGAAGAGCTTTAGATCCTCCCATAACCCCATTCACCAACAGGGGATACAGGCAGCACAGTAAATGTAAAACCTCTATAACACGATAATTAAAATTATTGCAGTTACTACTTTCTTTGTCTGTAGGAGATGATATTGACATGTACATCTGCAGGTCTACTGTTACTTTCAAACTTAGACTAAAATCACTGAACAGTTCTTGTAAAGAATCTGCAGCATGCTAAGTATAAATATGTGGCTTAATGCTTGCGAGGCCACAAGAGGCCAGGCAGATGATAAATCATTGTGGCACTCCAGCTAAAACCAGAAACAAACATTTTAGAGATAAGATAAAGTGACAGTGGTCAGTGTTCCAAGATGTTTTACTCAGCCCAAGCCATCAGAACATACCATATATGTTCCCGAATGTCACTTTTACTCAAGACTTTGTCATCATCTGGTCTATTCTTCTTGCATTAAAACAAATAATCAGAAAGAGAACGTGCAGTTGGATCAGGTAAACAGTGTTCAACAGGTGTATCTATTTGAACAAGTTACATAACAGGAGCCACACACGGAGTCTTAAAGGTAAATCAGTTTATATCCCTGTGTAAACAGACTCCCACTCCCCCAGTCCCACACTGATGTCTTCCAGCTGCTTCACTGCCACATCCAACACACTCCATGTCCCATAACACAACTCGTTAGCTCTTATTCCATAAACAATACCTCTGGAAAACAGCTTTGGATGTTGATTACAGGTATTTTTTAGTGACCCCTTCCTATGTACGTGTGAGGGTATCTATGTGTTATCTGCAAGGGTTTTCATAAGAAGTATGTGTGTATGATTTTCTCAAGAAATATGGTGAAAATATATTTAAAAATGTGCTTTGGTCTGCTTGAAATTAAATCTGATAAACATAGGGTTGCGTGACCTCAATACTTATCATGCCTTCCCATTCTTTCTACTGTATGTTATCTCCACCAGCTCTTCATTCTCCCACTCTGCTGCAGCACATCTCTGGATGCTACTCTACTGTATATCTTCACATTAAACACAACCTGAAAGACGATTCATGTTTCACTCTGACATGGACCCTATTGTTGCCACACAGTATTGTTGCCTGCCACACTGTATACTGCCTCTCAATGTCGTTGCCTGGGAGACGTTTACCTCACCGGCGTGGCTTTAGGTCTACGGTGATGAATGAGGGTTGGAGGTATCTGCTTACTCAGGTAAAATTACCTTGCTCATCAAAGTGTTTGTGTGTGTATGTCTGTGTGTGTGAGAGAGAGAAAGAGTGGTGAATTATGTTTGCAGGGAACATTGTGTGGTTGCATTAAACTTTCACAGTCCTCCCTTTCTGCCACATGCCTTTCTTTGCCCTCCACTTGCTGCCTTCATCCTGTCAAAGTGTGTTAAAGTAGCCCTGAGCTGGGGCCTGTAATAAAGCTAAGGCTGTATACAATGTTCTCTATGTAATGAGATGTTTGCTCTTCAATTACTGTGCTAGGTCTGTAATCTGCATTATAGTATGTGAATCTACACACCCTGACTGTGTTTTGTGATGTGGCATTCACATCCACACACACACACACCCAGACCCATGCAGATAGAGAAAATCAAGCAAAGAATGGGATCCATTACTAACAGACATACCAGGCCTGCATTTGTGACACAATAAGGTATTCTCACATGTACACACACACATGGCTTTACACTCAGACACACACGTGGAATCCCAGGGACTATACAAAATGACATCAGCGCTCTAACAGCCAGCAGCCGAAGACGGGCTGTGCTGGACAAAGCAGGTAGTTGTGGGGGCTGTATACGCCCTGTGTGTGTGTGTGTGTGTGTGTAGGTGATGTAATGAGTGTTGGTGCTGGGTTGGCGCCGCCCTAAGCCCGGCAATGTGCTGCTGACACACAAACAGAAAACCTCTGATACAGGGTAGCACTCGGTCACACACCCTCACTCGGCACTGTAGGTGTCCACACACAACTTTAAACACGCTGACTACACAATAATAAGCAGTGAAGACCAACACACCCACAGCAGTGCTGAATAGAGGGCATTAAGCAATCTGAGAAGCAAATCAAAAACAGTAATATGCAGTAATGAATAGGCAAAGACACTGAAAATTCGGAGTGAAAGAGAAATAGGTGTGTGTGTGTGTGTGTGTGTGTGTGTGTGTGTGTGTGCGCTGAGAAGTTGCTCTAATTAAAAAAGCATTGAGAGAGTGTTCCCTAAGAGTCCTCTCAAGGCTGAATAGGGCTTTGTGATTCGTTGTAATCTCTCCTCTCCATCGCATAACTCTAGGTCCAATCTGGCATCCAGGCTACCACGCACAAACACATGCACGGTAACAGACCTTGACAGTGACACACACCCACACACCCGCCCACACACACACACACACACAAACCACCCTGATGCACGGCTCTCAGGATTTCAGCACATGAAAGAGTGTTTTTTTTATTTTGAACCATCATGTCAAATGTCTATACACAAGAACAAACATGCGTCTAAAGTTGTTCCCTATGTTTTCCTATATTTCTTATGTTATTCACTTATGAAGCATTATCAATTTGCATCACTGGTGTAGAGTTTGCATAACTGCGATTAAGATATGTTATCATTTTGTGCAAAGGCAACACATTGTCTGATTTATTTTGCTCCTTGTGGGAATTTCTGAGGGCATTACATTGTGCAGAAATGTTACTAAGCAGAAATTAGGGGGTCATTTTATGATGTTGCTTATGTCAACTGATTGAGTTGATTACTAGCCCGATTTTCATGAAACTTGGTGGAAGGGTGTAGCATTGGCCAAGGAAGAACTCACTGAATTTTAGAGCGGATCCAAATCAGGGGGCGGATACACAAACTATTTTGCACTTTCGTTAACATTGCGAGATAAGGAATGGCCTTGGAGGAGATCTGCGCTCTCCGAGTGCCCTTCTAGTTTCTAAATGCAGTCACTGGTTCAGGAGATTTTGTTGAAAGAGTCAACAGCAGCTGAAACGAGTTGGACAATGACACTGGTATTAAGATAGGACAGAACTGGTCACTGCTTAAACAGTTTGTGTCAAATAGAAACTTGTATTAGTAAGTGAATCCAGTTGCTTGGTTAATGTCAAAATTACCTAATAAAACTTATGGATTACAAGTATTGTTGTACATCAGTAGTGAATAGACCAAGTGGCCTATGATGATGTGTGTGAGTATCTGTGTCTATGTGACAGTTGTCTTAGTTTGAAGAGTTTTATGCTTTGTCTTGTCAGGCTGGTAAAGTCACCCAGCGGTTTCTGGGAAATAATAAAGATGCAATGCACCAATTATTTACTGGTGGGAAGACAGGCTTCCCTCACACTCTCTCTGTAGGAGACAAAGTGCCAAAGAAAACAAGACAATGCAAACCTAACAATTTGTTCACACACACAGGTGAGGCAGAATGTACCAGCTGTTCTTGTGTTGTGAAATAAGGAACAGGTCTTTCTGTCAAACGGCTACAGACCACCCGTGTATGTTGACGGCAATGATTCACGCTGCATTTTAGAATATTGTAGGAATTAGCACAAAACAACTCCCACTTTTTGCTTTTCTGATGTCACCGATTTTCTCTCCTAAATAAAACTTTCTAACTAATAGTTAAATCGTCTGCAGTTAGAGTTGGACCCTTGTCTGCGATCTGTTTCTTGGACATGTTTGACAGTGGTCCTCTTGAGTCTTATAATCAGAAAATCACTGAGACAAAATGCCAAAGAAATATGGTTCCCACAGATTCTTACCATCAGCCTTTGGCCACATCCTCTGCTGGGGAATTATTAGCCTTACTACTAGTTAATCTTTGGTTTCAAATGGAGTCACTGTCTGTTACCCTTCCAGTATTCATGGTTCTCCATGGACCTTAGAAAACCACAATGTAAGGCACAATATGGGATCATGAAAGTTCTTTTTAGGCGGAATGAGCACAAAAACCACAAAAGACCAAACAAGGTCTGAAAGACTGAATCTGGTTTTCCAAGAGTTGTTGGATAGTAACTACAGTAACACACACACACAATGACAGAATAGAAAAGGATTGCTTTGGAAGTTGAACAAAAACAGGAAATGGGGATTGTGGGTAATCTCTGTGCTGCCGACCAAGCAAACGCATCAGTAAACAGAAAGGGGGATTAGCCCCTGTGTCAGTCTACGTGTGTATGTGCAGACTGATGTCCTGACGATAACAAAGTCCCTATAACCTTTCCGTCTTAATCCAAAAGTCAACACATTTCTCCGAAATGTCATCATGACCACACCGTCTGTGATCGTGGCATCGTGACAAAACAGGACAGAATTATACAGTAGAGTTGCCAAACAAGCAAACCGTGGCTTAAAAACTCCGATCCGTACCTAAACTGAACCGTGACACGGAATATCCATCCTGACAGAGACCTCGACGCACTAGAGACAGTGCATCGAGTAAATTTTACTGATGAAAAACGTTTCTTTCAAATCTTAAGTGGTTTTCTCCTAAACCTGCAATCGTTGATTTTTTTTGGCTTTGTTGGGATAGCACAACAAGCTGCAAACACAACACTGACATGATGTTTATGACCTTATACAGTAATGGCAAACATTATAGCTAATACTTTTATATTTTAATTTACCAGCAGACGCGGGGCAACATAACCATTCAGCTGCTAAATGTTTTCTCAGAGTTGTTTGCTGCCTGCTGTGGCTGAAAATGAGGCTCACGAGAGCGGAGACAGTGAACCAAATGTTGCGGGCCATAAAACCCAAACAGTTAGCTGATATACGATAAAACGCTCAGTAGAGCTGGGAGAAACTGCAGAGTGATCTATTGTTAAAGCTACATTGTGTAAGAAGTTCTCCCATCTAGCGGTGAAATTGTATATGACAACCAACTGAATATTACTTTCTAGCCCCTCCTCCTACGGTGGCCGAACCCGAAATAAGCTCTCTCCATCGTTAACACACAGCTGTTCTAGCCACTCCAATATTAACTTTGGTCTTGTTGCTTTGCCTTTCGTGTTGTCGTTTTAATTCTCTTTTTCGCTTCCCTGGCGAGTAATCTCCCCCTGGCATTCGTTACGGTGCCACTGAGTGTAAAAGGCAGAGCTATGTCCCTCTTTGGCTAATGTATTTTAAAGATAGAGGCGCTACATGGCTGCCGTCATTGGAGCGACTTGCTCGTATGTATTCTGAATGATTCTGAATGGCAGATTCTGCGTGTATGAGAATACTCTGATTAGTTGGTGGAAGTAATTACACATGAATGAGCACATATTTGTGAAAGAACAAAGGGGTTTCTGCTAAGAATCAACTCAAAACATTACACAATGTAGGTTTAAAATAAAAATATTGATTAGCGCAGTATTTGTGACATCACAGATTGATAATTGTACTAGTTCACATATAAAATGTGCTTTTTCCGGTTCATAAATACAGAATAAACTACAATGAGTGAATTCAATTTTATGTTGAAAAAAAGAACACAAAGCCTCCTCTACTGGATTTTCTTTTCTTCAACTTAATTTTAATGGGGCCATTTTCAGTGATGTAGTGGGTAAATATGTCTTATGTATTGTAATTCTCTATAAAAGCACCAGCTATAAACCTAAAATGAAAAAAGGTTAAGAATAAAGTCTCGACCTACTCACCTTTTGCAGGTTCATGATCCTGAAGTCCCAGTTTAGCGTCCGTTACACCAATACCAGTTTGGTTCAGCCTATTGCTGAGGCTTTTCTTCCTCCGGCTCCCCTTTAACCAGCTGAAGGCCTGCCCCAGGGAGCTACCCTGCTTCTTCTGCCCACGCTGAACCCTCGCCTCCCGGGCTAAGATCTCAGTGATGTCCCTGGGCACAAGGTCTCCTGTAGACCGCCTCCGGGACATCCTGGAGGTTGGTCCTGGGAGCTAAGGCCTGGTACCTCCACCCGGATCAGTGCGTCTACTATAGGGAACAGGTCACAGGATCTGAAACCTCCCTGCTCTCCAGGGTTTGGTGAACCCCTCGGCCCCTCTTTGGCCTCACTCAGCGTCTCTGTTTTTCCTGTCTGTCACCACCTGGGACAACATTGAGATCAACAGAATGAGAGAGAGAGAGAGAGAGAGAGAGAGAGAGAGAGAGAGGGTGAGATGGAAAAACAAAAAAAATCGGATAGACAGAGCAAGAAAAAGAAGAGCAGATTTCCTTAGAATAGGGAGATTAAGAGAAATAAGTCAAACTCAGATAGGGTTATTAAAAAAATAAAATGGAAACAATTGAAATGAAAATAAAATCAGAGGATAAAACGGGAAAATATACCAGCCTAACTGTTAACAATGTATCAAGAGCATTCCCACATTGTCCTACTTTCCCTCCACTCGTCCGCCCCCACTCCCCCTTTTTCTATTCTCTCATTTTTGTATATGTAGAAGAGAAGCCCCAGGGTGTGTGTGTGTGTGTGTGTGTGTGTGTGTGCATGACGTGGTTCACATCAGCAGAAAAGTGTATATGGGTGAGTTGGAGAAGAGAAAGAAGTTCAATTCAATAAAACTAGCAGTGGAAAATTACTTGCAAGAATGCATACTTTTAACTTCATAAAACACATTTTAAGAACGCAGATGAACACATGCACTTCATCTGCTTCCTCTGTGTCACATTAACAAACAATACAAAATATTGGCTGTAAAATGGTCAGACAGGACATTACTGTACACAACTTACTCAGAGAGCGTGCAGTCCTCTCCTCCGCTCCCCTCTTTTCTCTCAGCCTGAGAACAGCTTCGCGGAGCATGTGTGTGTGTGTGTGTGTGTGTGATTTTAGCAGAGTGAATGAAGCTCCATGCTCTCTGAGTCCCTCCCTCTGTATGAGAACCAGCCTCTCCTCCCACCTCTCACAGTCGGGAGTTAGCCCCACCATTTCAGCAATAGTTGCTTCTCCTCCCGTTCCAAACAGCTGGTAGTTAGCCTCTTAGCTTCAGTATCGAGTCCTTCACTTAAGCTGCATAAGTCATTAGTAGTTCATTATCCTGCTGTAGGCTTTTTCTTTTTTGTCTTTTCTCCTAGCCTCCTTTCCAGGGATCAGGTACAGTCCTCCCAGTCTCCCTCAGGAGGGAAACCCCTGGGTCACGAAGCATCATAGCAGCTCAGAAAGAAAAATACACACCTTGGACCAGTGTGTCCACAGATAGATATATTACTCTATGATCCAAAACACAAGACAGAAAGCCTGGCTTTCACAGAGAAGACAAGTGTAATGTTTTTCTCTTCGAAGTTCCAAAATGCTATTTAAAAGGATATATAAGATGACAAAGTTCCCTGGGAAACAGTGTTGGAAATGTGGCCCGGCAAAGGTGAAGAGGTTCAGCAGTGTTTCTGCAGGTAAGAGGGAGTGGCTCTTTCCTGTCACTGTGCAGACAGGTGGAAACCTGATACCCACACCCACACCCACAGCACACTCACACACCCACACACACACACACACACAAAGTTACCTTTAAGTCTTGACCAGCTGTACTCAACCTCAACATACAAGCTCTACCACTGAACTCGGAAGTGAGTTTCAAATTGCACTGGGGTGGGGATGAGACAAGCTGACATCACTGTATGTGTGTGGGTGGGTGGGGGGAGACACTAGTCAGAACATAAGTGGGTGGAGTGGATATGTTAGTGTCACGGGACTGGCTCATCTGGTTTGAATGCAGAGGAGACCCACTGGGGTTAGGAAGGGGAAGCAGGAGTTGGAGGAGGAGGTGTCACAGCCTTCAGAGAACAAACTGAGACATGGCTGGGACTACAGTCTACAAAACAATTTGTCAATTAGCAACAAGAGCCTTCATTCAACGTAGGGTACAATCTATGTTAATGAGACAGCACAGTGTCTCCGTGTAGTATTGTAATATCTTTATCAAAGGACAGTAGACTGAACATGTATGCTATCCTGCTGCATGTTCACTTGTCTTGATATATAATCAGAACTTAAAAGAGCACTAACTGACCAGACATATGACTGCCATTAACCTCTTTCAGAAACCACAAAGAACTGACAAAACCCCCAGCCACCTCTCATATCTCTGTAACCAACACAAACAACCTACATCACAGGAGAAAACCTAACTAGAGACTCTTAAATAGAGCAGGAAACTTAATTAGAGCAGATATCCAGTAGAAGTTTGTAAATATGTAATGCGTAGCCATGCAAAGTACAAATATAATAATAATAATAATAATAATAATAATAATAATAATACTGCCTTGTCCTTTTCTTTGTTTTAGCTTCCATTAGCTACAATGAAAAGCATTAAAACTCCTACAAAGCACCTGGGAACCTGGAGACAAGATTTTTTACACTTACATCAGTCTTCTAGCTGGTCCAAAGATTTGCTTTTCTAACCTGTGAGCTAAAGCCACCATCTACTATTCATTACTGATGGGTTGAAAATAGTTTTCCATTCAGATTTTCATTTGCATCTAGACTCTATCTACTCTACTACTACTACTCTAGAGTCTATCATGGAAAAAAACATGTATATCTGTGATATAATATGTACTAAATATTGCCTAACAGATTCACAAGGTGTGCCTGACCCAATAACAGTGAGCTGTGGGTCACCGTCTTTGTTTAGTTCCTGTGATGAGGCAGCTAAATTACCTGCCTGTTGAGATTCCTGGGCTAATTCTGGCACACAAACTAAGCATATCACTGTCAGTACAGTTCGCATATGCTACAACTTTAATGGCCTTCATTCATCAAGTAGATCACATACAGTACTCTCAGTGCCAGTCGGCAGCCTCTTGCTGAATCTCATGAGCAAATATTATGGAGAATTGTAAGGATCATCTTCAGCCAAGAGTGGATTCTTAAATATAAATATTGTGTCAAATTAAGATCAGGTGGCAGACTCCCTTTGTTAAAAATCATTAAAGGTTAATTTGCTTTTCCCCCCTGTGTGATGAGGTTTCTGTGTGTGTGAGTGTTTGGTGAATCCATACGATGTGGGTGTGTGCGTGTGCTGGTGTGTTGGGAGGGGTTAAAATGAGTCATACTGTAGTTCACTCATGCTTAACAGCTTGAAATGTTTTAACGTTTCCGTGGTGATACATCGAAAACAGCCACCCTCTGCATGTCTGCGAGGGAGCTGCAGAGCGTCTGTACATTTTCAGTAAGAGGTACAAAATCATTAACCGCCAGAACACTCTTAGCCTACTGGGGAATGTATCACTAATCCTCCCCTACTCTGTTTACCTCGGTCTCTTTTCTCTTCCATCTCTACTTTTCTAGCTCAACTGTTGCTGGCTATGTTTACATGCACACCCAAAAACCTTCATAGGCCATAGTCCTGCTAGAAATAAAATGAATCTATCATGAAAATGCTAATACTTTTGTTTGGAAGACAGATGGTCATGGAAACAAGTAATTTCTGGAATAAGTTATATATATATATATATATATATGCAATAGGACTACTGCACACGTTTTGGATCCAGCCTTTCTCTGTGTAGTTGCATCGAACTTAATTCTATATCATCTGTGGAAGAACACAGACATGCAGTAGTTCTGTTTATTCACAAACACATAATTACAGAGACATACAGGACCTTGTTATGATGGATGATAAATATTGCAGAAAATAAGGCAGTATGTGAATACTGAGTGCATATAAAACATAGCCACAGCCCAAAACAAGCTTACAGCAAAACAATACACTAAACACAATGGCGTCTCACAAGTAGGTAAAAATCCTATATTAAAAATAATTACATTTTATTTGTATATGTCATAATTAGAGCCTGACCAATAAAGGATTTTTAAGGCTGATATCGATACAAATTCAGTGATTTAAAAATCCAATATTCCGATATATCGGCCGATATATATTTAAAAAAAAAAAATCCAGAAACGCATAACAAAACATAAACAGATTTCCCTAACAGTTATTTGTAGTTATTTATGAGTCCTAAAATAGAGGAACAGGGGAACATAAAAATATATTAAAATTTTGATAAATAAAATGTATAAAAATACAAACTCAAGATGAAACTTAAAGGGTTAAACACGAGTGTAGCCAACAGGGACGTTGTAGAGCGCCGTCTGGTGGACAAACTATGTAACACCAAAACTCATAACATAGTTGAAGGGTGTTTCGTCCGTTTTTTATTTTTTTTAAATATTCATTTATCGGCCATTATAAATGCCGATACCGATAGTTTGGAAAATGCCTAATGTCGGCCCGCCGATATATCGGTCTGGCTTTAGTCACAATATAATACATTTTCTTGAAATTCAATTGAGGATAGATTAAAGGTAAAATACCCATATGATTGTTTCGACCCTTGTTCTGGCTGATCCAGTGATTAAAACTGAACAACACTGAGAGTCTACATCCATGCTATCGACTCTGTGAAGCATGGTGCTTTGAGCTAGTTAGCCAAAGCACCATGCTTAATATCCAACAAGCGACCAGGTGATTGAAACCAGTCGAAACATTGAATAAAGCAGTTTCTCAGACATCGTTCAGCTCCTCGGCGGAGAGCAGACACAGTTTGCTCTTCTTGTTAATTTCTTTCTGTTTTCTCATAACTTTAGGTCCAGATGTCAGATGACTAAAATCCTTCATCTAGTTAAAATACATAGTTGAAAACCACCCAAATCCAAAAAAGTGTATTGTACAAATGGGAATGGAGCTGGGCAAGATGGAGAAAATCAAATATCACAATATTTTTGACTAAACACATCAATCTTGGGACGATATTGTAGAGTTGACAATTGGTGCTTAAACAAAATATTTACACAATGATAGTTTAGATAAAAAAACATCATGTAGAATAGAGCCATACTATTCAGTGACCCTCCGCCCACTATCATGGCGTGGACTCATCCATTCTCACCTGACTTCATTCACTCCTAATCATGGTCCATACTCACCTGACTTCAATCACTCCTAATCATGGTCCATACTCACCTGACTTCATTCACTCCTAATCATGGTCCATACTCACCTGACTTCATTCACTCCTAATCATGGTCCATACTCACCCACCTGACTTCATTCACTCCTAATCATGGTCCATACTCACCGGACTTCAATCACTCCTAATCATGGTCCATACTCACCTGACTTCACTCACTCCTAATCATGGTCCATACTCACCTGACTTCAATCACTCCTAATCATGGCCTACTCTATAAGTCCCACCCATTTCCTTTGTTCAGGTTGGCAGCAAGATGAAGCAGCATGTGAGGGCCCTCTGTCTGCACGATTCAGAGACAAAAACCTATGAATGTGCGTGATAAAGTGAGTTTACTGCTTTCTTCATATGTGCTGTTACTTTAATGGTTATTTGTAAAGTGGATGTGATTTAATGCTTGAACAGTATGTATTGGTAAATGCTATAACTGTCACCTTGAGGCTACAGAATTGTGTATAAGTGCGCAGTGCACATGATTTGTTAAAGGCCCTGAACACCCACACAGGTGTTGTGAGTTTATCTGGCTGATTAGCTCTCTTCCCAGGACTGTGGGTGCGTATAGACTGAATGATTGACAGCTTACTAAGTCTCCTGTTAGCTTTGTTGCATCTGTTAAGGCAGGACGAATGACCGCTTTATCGTTCTTATTGGTAGAAAAGATTTGTGACCTAATGTATTCCCATCTAAGCTCTGGCTCACTTAAACCTGAACAGAGGTCTAATCAGCCAGAATAACTGAAATCACCTGTGTGGGTGGTCAAAGGCTTTAATTATAGCTTTTAAGGAAATAGAAGTATCCTTGTAACCTGATTTAAAGTGTTCAAATTCTTATGTAATAGTCAAATGAATGTTTCTGTTATGTAGTACTCTACAATTTCAGCAGTGGTAGGCCTACCCCCCCACCCCCTTGGGTTAGAGAAGTCATATGTATTGTTTGTTAGGTACCTAATTGTTAAGTTATGTATTGATTAACTGTATTGTAATTTGTGTAATTTTCTGTTTATCATTTATAGAAAAACCATAAATGTCAAGCCTCATCTGCTTTTGCCCTGAATATGTGCAAAGTAAAATAAATGGCTTAAAAAGAAAAAGAAAGTCAATTTAGGACAACCACAACCCTGATGCATGACCAAAGGGGATATGACATATGGACAGGCGACTGCGACCAAATGACAAGGACCAAGTCCTGGAATAAAATTACAGATTTCTCTGGGGTTGAACATTGTTGGAAACATTTTGGATAATGTAAGTACACAACTCAACAAAATATGTAATATAGGTCTTGTCGTTTTTAGACATTTTAATGCGAAAATTCTACATATATCTTTGCATATAAGTGTAAGAATACAGCTGTTATAAAACGCCCAAAGATAAGGTTGGGATAAGCCCAGCTCTCTTGGACCAGCATTATCATTCCCGACCTGCCTTTGTCCGGCCACAGACACATTCTTTCTGCACCAATTGATTCTCTATGTCCATTCCTCTAACAGCATACAATACTGAAACTACTTTTTTTTTTCTTTTTTACCACCAAAACCGGTCTCAACTGCACGTCCCTGTTTAGTTAACTTTTTAACAAGTTTGTGCGTGTTTTATCCTCTAGTGCATCCTCAAATGCATTTCTGAGAACAAAAGAGTAATCGAAAGCGCTGAAAAAGAACAAAACTCTCTAAAGTTACATTCCACAGCCCACTATTTATAACGTCAAGGATGGGAGGGGTGGAAAGAGAGGTGATAGAAATGAGGACAGACAGAGAATCGAGGCATGTAATAATAGTTTTAGAGAGAAGAGGGAGAGGTTCCAGGTTGATATTCAGCTGTGAAACACACAAAGCGGATTCCTCTGTGCAACAGAGACAGCTTTGTCTCACCAGCCTATATGAGAATAGATGTTACAGTGTCTGTTGTGAGTTCTGGTTGAAAAAGAGGAATAAACAAAAGTACAAACCAAAGTAGATCAAAAGAGGAAAAAGTGCAAAGTAAAGGAGAAGGTAAATGCAATGCTCTGACCCCACTGCACTTCAGTTTTCCCTGTCCAGACATGTTGGTTCCCTTGGTGGTAGGGAAAGCCACTCACTGTCCCTACCACATTCCTCTGACCTGGCTACAATGGAGACACAAAAAGACTAGGTTATAAGGCTGTAAGAGCAGGATTGAGGTGTACATTTTATTGCCTTCACAAAAAAAGGGAGAAAGTAGAGGAAATACTGTTGAGTCATGTCTCTAGAGAGTGTGAGATCAGGAGGACAAGAAAGAGAAAATATAGGTTGAACCTGCTGAAAATGAAGCTGTAAGAGTTGGCTGTTGTCTGTTTTATGGTGCCTCTCTAGGGAACAATCCATGTCCCAGAGCCAGACGACTGAGACAATTAGGCTAAAGGAGGGTCATTTTCTGACTAGCTGTAAGTTCTACTGTGAAACAAAGCAATATCCTTGAAACACTGCAGTATGTGACTATTAAAGTTCCTACTCTGTCATTCCAAAGGACAGGTGTGTTATTCAATCCCTGGAAATAAATTACCATGTCAGTTAGACAAATGACAAAACGTACCTATAATCCAAAAACAATGCAGTGAACATTGCCATATTTTAAACTATATTTACTGCTGTCACTAATGGCTCTGACACACCAACCAGACGACCAACCATCGGCAGAAAAAGCAGTCGGACTTGTTAATCGGGTTGGTGTGTCAGCGCCTTAATGAGTTTTTTTTTAGCTCTAGTACTTTGAACTTAAAAGCTGTGATTTAACATTTTGATGTTGACCCTAGATTAGTGGTTCTATCTGTCTGATACTATCTAAAGGAGATGGGATGGGATATCCATGTGTGTGTAACCCTGTCATAGATCAGCTTTGTGACCCTTAATCCATCCATCAAAGTTTATTAGCCAATCAGTTTTTTTGCTTCTACCTGGACAAGTTGAAGCTGGCCTGTTGATGTTTCTTGCTTTAAGTTGACATGACCCTTCCTGGACATACATACACAGACATAAATTAAATAAAGGGGACAATAAATGTTATAAATGGTCCACGACCATTTACACTGGATCTTGTGTTTTTACTAAAAGTTTAAATAATAAAACAGAGTCAGAGCAAACATACAAAGCCCTATGTGTCCGATGTTCAGAGTGAAACTGTCTGCACAGTGGACAGTAAAGTATTTCTCAGGATCCAGGAGTGTTCAAAGCCAAAACACACTGGCTGTGTACAGAGCCATCTGGCCCTACAATTCATACACACGCAGACTTGTACACACAATTTACTCAAATGAAAACCATGCAGAAATATCTAGGTAGAGATACAACATAGTTGTGATTAAGAACAACCTTGTTTTTGACTCTTTGTGTTCTCATTGATTAGCTTTATATTAATCCTTGTAATTTTTTTCCATCTTTTTCCATAACTATTGCACTAAGGGTTTCACAGAATAGTGGAATATTCGACTATCTAAACTACTAGTCAATGTGGCGCATTATTGTCGAATATTTGTTCATATGTGGTTTTAACATGGTGTAGTAATGAAGTAGTGGCAATGTACAATATATGGTTGTTCCATGTAAATCCTTTGATGCATCAATGAGGCTTTTCATGTAAAAAAGCATTGAACATGTAATGGTAAGGGTGAACTGCTCTTTTAAAAACATGACATGAAATATTTTTGCAGCAGGAATTCCTGAGAGGGTGTGGTTGCTGCTGGGTTGTTTGGGACTGGACAAAAACAGCCCACAAGTTTCCATCCATAATGCCTTTCCACTTTCTTTCTTTCTTTGTCTCTCCCTCTCTCCTTTTGCAGAGGAACGATCTGCCTGGTTTCACTCTCTCCGGGGGGTCGTTTAAATGAGGCACTGACGTCACAGCCAGGACACCTGAGGTGACCTCTGTCAAATCTTTATTAAAATAACAGGATTGGCACTCACACAACAACTAATTAAGAGAACTGAACACAGAGTGGGGATTCTCTCTGGTGAAACTATTTCTGAAAACAAGGATTGAGAACATACTTTTGCAGCCTAACTTAAAGGCTTCTGGGAGTGTGCTAGAAACTATTTAACTTTTGAAAAGTCATAAAAAATGTTTTATTATAGGAAGCCATCTTAACATTTACTGTAGTACCTCAAACTGACATTTACATCACACCATTAATCATCTTAAAAGGACACATTTTCACATACTACACACACACACACACACTAGCCAATGACTCATAGCAGTAACAACATTAACTTTACATCTAAGCTTAATATGTTTGGGTTTAGAGCAAGCTTCAGGTAAACAGTGTCCTCTTGGAGCATTTATGATACATGACTGTGCTAAAAGTAGCACCAGCCAGAGCTGGGTGAGCCTATACTGGAGAGAAATGAGTAAGACCAGAGGAATGCTACAATTCATACGGACTACCGTGGTGGATAATATGTTGTACTTACTGGAACCAAGTTAGATCCACGTATAATAATGTTGAAACAAGACCATGAGTCTACAGCTAGCAGCTCTGTGAGGCTGTACTTTGGCAGAGTGCGTAAATGCTAACACATCTTAGTTTAGTTTGTTACCATGCAACATTTGGTGCAGTAAGTAGTGCTAAAATCAGCTGAGGCTGATGAGAATGTCATTAGTTTTTTATTAAAGGATCATCAAAGTGATTACAATTTATGTAATCAGACATGAATGTCTGTACCATATGTCATGGCAACCCATTTAACAGTTGTCAAGATTTCACTCGAAACCACAAAAGTCAACCTCATGGGGGCCCTAGATATTTCACACGATAAGTTTGTTTATTTAGGATCCTCATTAGCTCCTGCATTGCAGGTGCTATTCTTCCTGAGGTCCTTACAACTCACTTGAAAATGTGGCAATGCAATAATAAATACACATAACATCATTAACAATAAAAATAAAAATTGTAAGACAAAAACTAAACATACACTATAATTTCATGACACACATACAATAACAAAATACACACATATGACAAGGACAGACACATAGACAGCTCCACCAGCGCAGTCATCAGGCATTCCTTACATTTAGGTTGTACACGTTTTTAAGACAGGTATATCCACATACTATCGTCACATAACATCTCTTTCATCCTCTCTGGACACATCTCACAATTGAACAAACTTACATATGTCGTTAAACCTCAACCAATGTTGTTTCTTTGTCTACTCAACTTCTCTACTCAATAGATATGTTTTAACTAAACTTTTAAATCTCCTTTTACGGCTTTCTTGTGTTATTTGTTCAGGTGACACATTCCATTCTTGCATTGCGCTATACATGACCATTCATTTAACAGTATTTGTCTTTGCTTTTGGTAAAGTTACCTCTTGTGGCATGTCTAGTCACGTATTTCTAAACTGAAAGTGAAAAGCTTAACCTGTTGGTGGCGCTACAGAATTAGCCAAGGGATCACCAAAGTCATAAGGATCTGTCCTCTAGGCACCATGGATATCTGTACCAAATTTCATCTTCATCCATCAAATAGTTTGTTGACAAGAGCAATGCTCCCGCAAAAATATTGCTAAAACAAGTGAACAATACATCTGGCTTTTTGCGACCATGCCTCTGCAGTCACTGAATCCTCCAACCACTACTGATACAAATCAATCCTTGAACTAGGAGTTATGGCTACACACACAAACAGTCTGTGTAACACATAAATAAACTCCAATACACTGATGTAAACTGAGTCTGTACGGTTAAAGGTTTCGTAACATTAAATATCTCCTAATGGTTTAATAGTTGACACTGTTCACTCTGTAGATAAAGTCTGTCACCCAAGACTGCATTCGCAGTGTGATCCTCACTGACTAAAAGTGTGATCTCATTTCTGTCAGCTCATCTTTCCATATCAGCTGCTTTCATCTGCAGTGTCCCTTCATGGGAACTCGTTGTGCCTGTGTAAAGGTGATTCACTGAACAATAAACAATTACCAGAAAAGGTTGATCTCAGAGCTCTGTCCCAACACTGTGAAATGACAAAGAGTAGACAAAGTAGCCTAGTTTGAAAAGAGTTTTGGGTGAGATAAAAAAAAAAAAAAAAAAAAGCTAATCAAAGCGCTGTGGGAACAAGCTGTAGCTGCTCTGTGTCTTTTTAAGGGTAAGCGGGACTGTCATCTTTACATAGAGGACATTCTTAATCCAGAACAGTGGAAAAACAAACTGAAGAAGGATATGGGGCCCCTACTTCATTATATTAAGTGATCCCTTAAGACCATGAAAAGCCAACTGGGTGGCTGACGACAGTTAGAAGATGGCTGCTGACAATGGTGTAGCAGAGGCACTCTCTTTAAAATAAACATCCGATAAGGTCACTGTCATTAAAACACACTGAGCCATAGTGACAATGCTTTATGATGTAAGACGTGACAGACAGCAGGGAACAACAAAGTGAGAGAACAAAGTTAGAGTTCGGAAAAGTGTTTGTTGTGTAGTTCAAAACCCCAGACCAACTGAGAAAATTGAAAGAGCAACAAACCACAATAAATAGTTGTTAAGGTGCCGTTCCTGTCTATCTGATCTGAAATGGTGTAACTGTCAAACAAACTTGTCCTCTGATTTTCCTGTATAGCAAATAGAGCGCTGACTGTTTTGTGGGCCTGTTTTCAAAATCTACAGATGTTGGTGTTCCCACTGATGCATAACACATGTATGTATTGTTAAGTCTTGATCGTATTTCTTTCTGGCATTTTTGAATATTTCAGTTTGTTGTTTTTTCCATCAGTATGGATTACCATATGCAAACTTAATGTATCCATAAGAAACAATGCATGTTGGATGCAGTGGCTGCTACTATTTTTGGCTGTACATGCAACAGGAGGAAGAGGAGGACACACTGACAGGATGTTCTGGTGAGTTTGGACAGTACTGCAGAACAGTACTGGTTAATGTCCAGCATATGGTCTATCTCAGTGGGACATTCAGTCCTCAACCACAATGCCCCCTTAAATAATTGGTTCCCCCTTGTCTTACTCTCTACACACACACACACACACTGCTGAACTCTCCATCCTCTACAAGGAAATGATAGAAAGAGACTGAAACAATGATGATTTTTATAGCAGGCAAATAAGGGAGAGTCTCAAGTCTCTCTCTAGATCCCAATGGCTGTGTGGGTGTGTATTAGCACAACAGGGTTGAACAGTGTGTTGAAACAGTTAATCCCTGGACATAACTTTATGTAAATTACCGTCTCTCTCGCAAAAGCCTAGGCTTGCCAAAACACAGTCACACAGTCAACAAGGGGGAATTAGATAAACGTTACATATTTTATTTAGCACAAAGGATGACAGTTTTTCATGGAAACACGGAATCAGAATCTCAAAGGAATTACCGTCATTATTTTATAGGGTGTTAACTGCATATAAAGGTTTATTTAGTTAAAAGGGTCATGCAAGTACTCTAAAGTTGGATTTACAGTAAATGAATCTTAGATAGACAAGATAGACAAAGGTGTGCAGTTATCCAGCACATTAAGGTAATGTCTGTCATCTAGTCTTGTTAAAATACAAGTACTTTAACCTTGTATTTATAGTTTAATCATGACTATTTAATTAATTTCTGCATTCATAGAAAAGCCTACAGAAAGAATGAGTTGAGAGGTTGAAACTAAACTGGCTAAAATTTCCCTTTAAGTTAACCTTAGGATGACTTGAGGTAAAATTAAACTGTGAGGCCATCTTGTGGCATTTGACTGTAATATGTGTCCCTATTTATTAAAGGTGCCCTGCCACACAAAACGGTTTTTTTCTTGTATTTTTTTTTAAATATGTTAGGTCCATATGTGTTTGTGTCATGTCATGAATGTGAAAATAAACTGCTACCTCCTCTGTCAGCTCTAGCCACTGAAAAGAAATCGGAGAAATCAGGCCAATTACAAAAGCTGGTCAGTCTGACGTGGTGTTGCCTGAGTGCATTACTATTCATCAGTGGTGGAATGTAACAAAGTACAAATACTTTGTTAAAAGTAAAGTACTTGCAAAACAATGTATTCTCTTAATGTCTATATAATAATAAATTAAAAAAACAGTATGGGCCGTGGCCTTTTAATGAAGTTAGTTTTAGGTTAATGTAATTGTGCTTACCATCTGTGGCCCAGTTTACATTCTGACTTACAATTCTGGTTATCTATCAGGGTGATCTGCACGAAGCTCGACTATGCATTATTTCCCACGGGACAGTGAATGCTGCACACATTTATCTAGCAAGAACACACGGGCTTGGACAACAACTAGGCTACGTGGCTTCACAGCTGAGGAGGACCGGGAGTGTTTTTAAGATAAATATATACGGGTTGTATATTAAAGTACAAATACTTTGTTACTGTACTTAAGTACATTTTTCACGTATCTGTACTTTACTTAAGTAGAATCAATATTGCATTCTTTTTACTTTTACTTCGTTACATTTTGCAGCAATTATCTATACTTTCTACTCTACTACATTTCTACAACGTTCCGTTACATTTTCGTTACATTTTCTGATCAGTTTTTCCCCCTGCTAAAACGTCTTCCTGACCGTCACACATTTGCAGCCCGCAGGGAAGCCTTCAGCAGCCGCTGTCCAGCTCCTGGTGCCGCTCGCAATATTACGAATCCCACTATGGCCACGCCAAGACCCGCCTTTCAATAGCATTTATTGGCCAGGCGCGTACCGCTCCCGCTACTACCGCTGCTCCTGTTACTGCTGCCGCTCCCGATACTCTGCTTGGTCATATGTGACCAAGCATAGGGTTAATATACAACCCATATATATTTATCTTAAAAACACTCCTGGTCCTCCTCAGCTGTGAAGCCACGTAGCCTAGTTGTTGTCCAAGCCCGTGTGTTCTTGCTAGATAAATGTGTGCAGCATTCACTGTCCCGTGGGAAATAATGCATAGTCGAGCTTCGTGCAGATCACCCTGATAGATAACCAGAATTGTAAGTCAGAATGTAAACTGGGCCACAGATGGTAAGCACAATTACATTAACCTAAAACTAACTTCATTAAAAGGCCACGGCCCATACTGTTTTTTTAATTTATTATTATATAGACATTAAGAGAATAAATTGTTTTGCAAGTACTTTACTTTTAATACTTAAAGTACATTTAAAATCAGGTTATTTGTACTTTTACTTAAGTACTGAGATTCAGTACTTCCTCCACCATCGCTATTCATGAGCTTGCCCAGTTGTGCTGGGTAAAGGATGCTGATAGCCAGGTTCTCATTGGCTAGCTGTTAGCCAATCAGAGTCATACAGCTTAGCTGATTGAATATTAATGAGAACTGGCACAAATCGAGTCTTCTTGCAGGCTTGAAACAAGGTAACCAATGCATTTTTGTTCCACAAAAAAATGTTACAGAGGCCATGGTAGAACTTTAGACACTACCACAAAGTAATGAAATACGTGTGGCAGGGCACATTTAAGAAATATTAAAAAAGTGTTTAATAAAAGGTAAGAAATATGAAAATTAAGGCAAAAACTTGCCTAAAAAGGTCTGTTTAGGGAGTAAAGAAATATAATTTTTCTTAGCATTTCATCATCTCCTCTTTTATCCCTTGAACATTATTCCTTTCAACTACAGATGTCACATCTTTTCATGTCTTTGACAGTCCTGTCTCGTCCTCTCTGCCCTCTCCTCAGCCCTACAGAAGACCACCTGTGGTCCATTGTTGGGGTCACAAGTTTAGGCGAAAACCAATCCTCCCGTGGGAAGCGGACAGTAAAGTGAGTGGGTGCTATTTAAAGACTTGATAATGAGGGTGGAATCCTGGAGCCATGTTCTCTTTCATCATTCACACACACACACACACACACACACACACGGCTCTCAACAGCCATAATAAATGCATCCAGCTGTAACTCCACCAGTCACTCCGGCATTATAGAGGTAGAACTAAGAGATGTCTGTGTGCTGCGAGTTCTGCTGATGCAAAAAAGTAATGACCTTACTAAACCTTTCTTATAACTAATGAAACATTTACCCAGGTATGTATTTGATTGTGCTTTCTATTGCAGTTATACCTTTAATTTAATCTGAAACTACTGTGACAAATTACTCCTTGTACATCAACAATGTCACACATGACTCTACTTGAGTCATGAAAATGCAAGTTTTTGGACATTAAAAACACTTTTCAGAGAGGTTGTTGTGAGGTCCTTTCATATCTTCCAACAAATATAAAAATTAGACAAACTGGTTATAAACGACATATGGCTACCAGGTGTTAAGTATAATTCTTAAAGGGCCATTTTGGCAAATCTTTTATGCCTCTCGGGTTGATACTGCTGGCTGTAGCTCCTCTTTCATCCAGCCCAGTGTTTATTAATAAACCTAAACAGAACAGAGGTAGTCATGGTCACACATAGCAGCACACTGACTGAGAGAGAGAGGAGGCTGGGTCAACTGCCCCCCCCTCATTTGCACACACTGCTCCCGCTCACTCTTTGCCGCTCACTTTGCTTTGTCGTTTGAACCGCAACTGATTTCTAATGAGTTCATCCTGAGGATACTGCATAAGGGTAAAAGAAACAAGCATACACACAGACGTAAGTACTATTATATTTCATGTTTACATATGATGGTTTGTGTAATTGATGTTGTTCAAATTTGAATGAAAGTCCCTAAAGGAAATCCAAAAACTAACCATTGCTGATGCTCCCAACTTCCAAATAACTAACTCCGAACTAATTTAGTAGTTAAAAAAACGAAAAGCGTATCTCACACACACACACACACCCGCACACACACACACACACACAGTATATAAAAGACAAAAACTAAGTGTTTAGAACGCTCTCAGATGTAGGCCAGTACTGTATTTGGGTATTGGAGGTCTAAAGGAATGTGTCTTGTGCCCATGCCTGGCCTGCAGCAAGACAGCTGGTGACTATCATGTCTTCCCCAGGGCTTTAGTCAGTCATGCATAGCACAACACTGTCCAGTCTTGTAGATTTTAGTACTCAAATTATTCGTATGATCTGACCTTTAATACAAATGTTAAAGATGCGTTTCGAGCAGGTTTTGGACAGGAGACAGCAGGTATTGTCTTCAATGCCCTTTCTACATTACTAATCTCTGCCGATAACAGTATTGGGTCAATTTGATAAATTTACCCTCTGGGAGTCTCTGGCCAGTATTGGCAAACACCTCAAAGGGTGAAATTACAGCTATGTTACTCACCAGGGGAGAATGCATCATGCCCATCCATTAGCACAATGACATGTTATGATAATATGCTCTCTAATGTAATCTATGTAATGCCACTTGTTGGAGCTTCAGACGAAAGCCCTTTGTACATGTTTATATAAGTAGTGTTGCAGTTTTCATGTGAATGCTTGTTTGAGGTGTGTGTCTGATCATTGCCAAGCAGTCAGTTGGTCCCTGGGGCGTGTTGCCTTGCAGGACAGCTGCTGGTAGCATACCATCTGCAAAAACTGCTCCCTTGCCCACCTCCACATGTCTACATGTGCTAATGACATCGGCATAACTTACACAGACGTCTGGCCAAAATATTAACCCAACTCCACTGCTGGCATGTCATCAGTGCAGGCCAGGCCTTGTATTTGTGACATGCAAGACGACTGCCAACAAATACAGCTATCATGCTAATATGCATTAGCTAGGTTGTCTAACATATTCATGTGCTTTTGTCAAGGGATGAGACGGTTGTAAAGGAGACTTCTACATCGGAAGTGGCTACAAGAACTAGGCTAAACAAATGGAGGACGATAACATTTCACCTACTGGGTTCGAGCCTCTCTTCATTAAGGAAGAGGATGCGGATCCAGACAGAACCTTAATGGAACAAAGTGAATGCAACACGGCACAATCTGGACTCACTTTCACAGGAACACAACTGAATCCATCAGCTTTAATTAAGCCATACTTACAGGAGATGGATAACTTGCTGACGAGCTGTGAGGAGCTCACTGGCATCCCCTTTGGTTCTCACTTCTCAGCAACTTACAATGAAACAAGCCTGACTGAATCAACTCATAGCCACAGCAAAGAGGAAGACGCAATGGAGAGCTGTGGAGAAACAAGTATTTCTCCCCAAGCATATCTTCAAACAAGCTACATTGACGTACATATGGATGGGGCTGGAACAGAAAACCAGCCAACACAAGGCCAGTCTCAAGACTTGGGCCCCATCATTACCAGGTGTGGAGTCAGCACAGAAGCTTCTCGTCAAAACACAATGCCTCTCACTTCAGCGGGAAACAAACTGAGTGACACCATGGTGGAGTATGAGGGTCAACTGTTGGGGATGTTGGCCATGCTGGAGAGCTGTATGGAAGAATCTGGGATGGACTTTGAGCCTCAAGGCTGGCCTACAGATGCAAGCCAAGAATATGTACACATCAGTAAGACACCTCATCCTTTTAGGGGTACAACACTGGTGCCTGTACAGCAAGGAAGGCCAATAAAGTTGGAGACCCAGCCGATGCAATTAGAATCCTGGGCTGGTCAACATGCAGGAGGAGAGGAAGTTCCCAAGGAAAGCAGAAATAAGGAAACACTGGGTTCAGCAACAAATGGAAGCCAACAGAATCCTGTGCTAAGCCTTGACAACGTGGGTGGCTTCTCAATGGAAACACTGGAATCGCAAGACCAGGTGGGCCTTGATTCTGAGTTCAGGTTTCCAGGGCCATCAATGCCATTATATAGTACAGAAAATGTACAGAAGATGTACTGTGAGGCGACAAAGACAAGATATATGTCTACTAATGAAGATGCAAACACGAAAGATGACATAACTAAGATTGAAATAGACAACACTGGATTGCCAGCTGAAGAGAGACAGGAGCTCAAGATGGAAACCATCGATCTGGGATCTTGCATGAATGAACTAGGCGCACTAGGTTCTCATATGGAGGAGTGCATAGAGGAGGTAAGTCGGTTAGAAAAGAGGAGGAAGGAACTGCTGAAGGAGGTGCTGGAATTGAGAGGTAATAAAGACAGAGAGGAGGCAGAGGGGAGCAATGAAGAGGAGACAGAAGAGCAAATTGATAGAAAAGTGGCAGAGCTGATGTGCGCACTGAAGAGGGAGGAAGAGGGGAGAAGAGAGGAGAGGAAGAAAGAGATTCAGAGCCTTAGGGAGGAGAGAGCAGAGGAGGAGAGGAAGCTGTGGAAGGTAAACCTGGAGAGACAGGGCCTGCATGAGGAGCTTAGAAAGCTGAAGAGGAGACTGTTCGCCACGGCTAGGGACTGTGCTTACAGCCAGGCCGCCCTGAACACCCAGCGCAGAGAGGTGGAGTTCCTAAAGAGAGAAGAGGTAAGGAACTCCTCAAGAAAAATCTTCATCTGTGCATCCCATTTCAGAGGAAGACCTCAACGTAAACATCTCTTTCTTCCCATCTTCCAGGAGAAGCTGCAGTCGCTGGTGCTCCAGCTGACAGAAGAGGGCTCCCAGCTCAGGGTGGCTCAACAACAACAGCTCTTAGACCTACAAGCAGAGCTTCATGCCCAGCACTCCAGTCAGACCTCCAACACCCAGGACGAGCTGACCCAGTGCAAGAGGCACTCCTGTGGGGACATTCAGCAGTATCTGCAGGGTGGGCTGAAAGCACTGGAGGACAGGTGCTGACAATGTCTAGTACTGGTTTTCCCTGACTAAAAGTCACGTTTTTAAAAAAGTTTTAATGTGGTCACCATGATTATTCTTACTTCTTATTTTTACACTTTACATGGACCTTTAGTGTTTAAATTATTCTTTTCATTAAATTAAATTCTCAAACTTTAAATGTTTGTCTTGGCCAGGTATGAACCCATTTTGCTCACATTGCTGAAGAGAAGGGAGGCAACAGCCGGAGCACTGGTGAAAGTCAAAGAGCAGGCCAAGGAGCTGAAGGCCCAACTGAGACCCCTAAAGGAGGAGATCCAAAAGCTGAATCTCCAGAGGGCTTGCTTGGAGGAGAAACTCAAACTAATTTGTCTACAGAGGAGAGAGGATGTGGGGCAGTACAAGGTATGCAACACGGCAGGGGTGAGGGGTGGGTGTAAAATGGGCAAGGAAGATGGAAAGAAAGACAGAAAATGAACTGTGTATCAGAAAAGGGCAGGGTCGTCTGATACATAAAGCTTTGCCATTCTTACAGGAGACAGTGTACTGTCTGGAGGACAGAAGCAGAGAGCTGAAGACAGAGTTAAAGATCCAGAAGAGAAAAACCAAAGAGATAGAGGACCTGAGAGACAGCCTAACCGAGCAACTCCTCATTTTCAGGTAAGATCTGTTCATCTATACTGTATTATACTTAAATATATTTTTTAGTGAAAAACCTCTAATTAAAGCATTTTCCTTACAGGGCTGCCATTAAGGACCATAACAACTGTGGGAATCAGGAGAAAACATGATTGTATGTTGTTTAATTGAAAAAACTGAGTTCTGTGAGTTAATAACCAACTGACCGTTTTATCTGCAACATAGTGAACTCCCAAGTTTCAATTAATGCACTTTACACACATTAAGAGTCCTGCTGTTGTTAAATTAAACAACTAAAATTGACTTAAGTTTTTTTTTTAACTAGACTGCCGCTTGTAGAAAGGTTTTTGTTATGAATAAAGGCTTTGTGTTTGTTGTAATCCGAGTGCGACTGATGAGTTAATGTCTCTGCATGAAGAGCTGAGAGGGTTTCATGTACTTATAAGGGCAACACGGCTGAAGAACTAAACAGTGGGACAGAGTAATAGGTTGAGTTAAGTTTGGCAGACAGGAAAGCACCAAGACGTGACGCCAGACACATAAAAGGTCTAAGCAAAGTGTCACGAGGCATAACCTACTTTCACTAAAAGGGTTATTTAGGGTTGTTTACTTCCAATGCACCAATCCTATTCATACAATTTGTAAGTGACACATTCATATTGAGAAACGTTGACCCAGCAGACCAATGAAACACATTTTTATTAAGAATGCACTCACTGTACAAATACAAAATATTGAACATAGAAAAAGTTCAACCACTAATCTATATCACAACAACATTTAAATGATTAATGTATGACTAAGGTAAGGGGAGGTGGGACCACAAATGGACATTTCAAACTGATTTTATTTATTGTAAATTCATTCAGAAGAAGCTGGTGCGAAAATCAGCGTTCAGGACAATTAGGCGTTGACCCGACTGAAGCAGGGAAAATGAGACATTTTTTAGGACCATAAGCTAGCCTGCAAACAACCTCAATCAAAGTCAGAGCAACTGTCACTGTTAGGCATCTTTTCAAAAAGCTGAACTGCATTTTGCTTTTTATCCAACATGTGCAGATGGAGGCTTGTTGTGGGCTTACAGTAAGATCACCATCTTAGGTTCTAGAAAACATTCTCTTTATTATTGAAAAAGCATTTGCTAAAACATTTCAGTGTTCAAGGGAGAGCCAATTTGATTACAAAAATATATCTTTTATACTCAGTGCGAAAAACAAAAAGATTGAGAGATTCTTCCGGAAATAAGTTACTCAGTTTTAAAAGAGTTCTTCACTGCGAGTATTCAAAAAGAGATCACATGATTATTTCTCTTTCTTGTATTTACAGTGATTTACAGCATCGTTGTCCCACGGTAGAGAGAGAAAGATGGGGAAGTAGCTGCATGGAAGTACAGAGGTGGCAGTTTGGCAGTTTGTGATGAGGTTGGAGGTTAAGACACAGCACGCGGAAGAGTTACGCTGTGGCTTCAGGGTCTGTCGAACCCTCTGGATCTTCATCGTTGTAGATGTTCTCAGCCTAAAAAGAGCCACATACCGTCAGGTTGTTAAGATGTATTCACAAGTCAGTGGCATTTTTTTTTAGTACAGGACAACCAGAAAAAGATCAACTGTGGGGCTTTCAAAGAGCCACATTTTAGGAATTTTAAGAAAATACTACTACATGCCTAACTGCTAGCTTTTCTGATATCTATCACAGTACAGTGTTGGATGTTTTAGTATAAAAAAGTATTACAAACTGAATGAAGTAAACACACAGCTGGATTAATGCACTTACCATTCCTTCTTCTCTGTCTCCTCACTTTGCCCTCACTGAATCACTCCAAATGATATATCAAAAAACAATCTTGACTGAGATTTTCTCTTTGCAGTCGCTAGCTGAAATGCGTAGGAACTTCCCATCACACGACTTTTCCCTGAAAATTCATCGTCGCCTGCTTTGATCCACATGTAGCCGCCTGCTGCCTGTGACCTAAACGTGTTGCTCCAAAATTCATTATATTCTATATTGTCTTTGAGGGAAAACGCTTTGCCCTTAGAAGGAATCGTGCTCTCTGCCTGTCCGTAGTAAAAATGCGGTCTCAGCCGTCTTACCATTTGCCAGACTTGCATAATGTTGTCTTCGGACACCGAGCAGATGACCCAGGGCTCGTTGGGGTTCCAGGAGAAGTCAGAGATCTTGGCGGTGTGGCCTCCATGGATAAACTAGTAGATGGAAGAAAAAGCCATCATTTTCATTATTACGATACAGTGCTGATGTTACCAATGATAGAGAATCTCAACTTCCAAAGTTCAGCAGGCTTCAATGAGACTCACCAGTAGCTCGGGTGGGCCATCCTCCGCATCTTCTGGTGACTGCTCTTCTCCGATTTTACTACACACACAAAAAAAAAAAAAAACAGCCAGAGTTAAACTTGGTACCAAACCTTGTTACAGTATGACTAGCCCCACGACTACGTTGAGGAGACGTTCTGTTCACAGGCTGGTGAACATGACCACACTGGCAAGAAAGGTAGGGGAACATCTCTGACAACCGCTATGGAGCTGCAATGCAACACGGCCAAATTCAAAAAAAGACATTTGGAGGTAAGATGTCAAGTTGTTTACCTGAGGTCCCAGACGTTGAGGCGACGGTCTGTTCCGCTGGAAGCCAGTATTGTCTCATTATGAGGTGACCACTGAACCTGGGACAGCCAGACACAGAACTCAAATTAAATTACCTTGAATAGCAATGCAGACATACACTACTGAAACTCTAACTAAAGATTATTTCAGGAACATGTATCTCAGCGTACGTGTTTGCTTGGCAGGTGTCGATAATTTAGATTTATGAAAACGTTTTGACTCATATATTACACATTTCTCCAAGCAACAGGATCACAACTTTCAAATTGCATCATTGTGATCCAAAATCATCCATTGTCTTTTAACTGACTATACAGATTTAAACACAAGACATCCTGCTATCCTTATTTCAATTAAGATGCCATGAGGAATAAATATCCTACCTGGAAGATCTCATCCTTGTGCGACTCGAAGGAATGCAGCTTCAGTTTCAAGTTTCTCAGGTCCCAAAGAGCCACAGTCTGTGAGCGGGAAGGAGATATTACAAACACCTGCCAGATTTTCTTTATCGCTGCGTTTTCTAACACTGCAGTTACAGAACAGCAACAATACAACCAGTCTTCATTTAGTCAAAGCGTTATTAAAATGCACATGCTATCACAGAGTTGAACCCCATGCTGTAAATTAAACTAAATGATGACAATTAAGATGTGGTGGGATATTACATTACCTTGTCTGCAGAGCCAGAGGCCAGGATGAACTCGCTGTAAGGGTTGAATGACAAACAGTTGACCTCTGCTGTGTGGGCGTCTACTGCATGGCTGGGTTTGGAGGTGTTGTTCGAACGAGTGTCCCAACTGAGGTGAAAAATGAAAAAACACTCATGGACTGAGAAGATGCAGGATCACACAACCTTTCAGGGGGACCGTTTCATCGGTCTTATTCATGTCATAGTTGACTAACTATCAAGCTTCTTACATCATGAGCTTCTGGTCATCTGCTACAGATCCAAAGAGAGACTCGTGAAGCAAGTGCCAGGAGACGTCTTCCACCACGGCAGTGTGGCCGGTGAAAATCGTCTTCGCCTCTACTATCTTCCCCTCCTTTGGCACAGCACTTATGTCCCACAAACAGATGGTCTACAGATTAGAAAATATGAGATATTAAAACCCATTTGGTGACCAAAAAAACTTCCCAAATATGGAAAGATACTTGATAATACAGCAATGAAACCTGACTTTTCTCTTACATGGTCATCTGATGCACTAAGGAGAGAGCCGGACAGATTTGGATTCCAGGAGAGTCCATAGCCTTCTTTCTGATGGCCTCTGAGACGCAGATCAGGGTGACACTCTCCAGAGGCATCTGTGGAACAATACAAAATAAATGCACATTGTCTATTTCTTTCACAGCATTAACGAAAGCAGATACGCCGTAATAATGATGCGTTAAACAAAATACTTTTTGGTTAGTCAAATGGTACCAATTAGCCCACTTTACTTTCAAAACAACTTTCCATCTTTAGCAGTGCCTTGTGTTGTGTGAGCCACGTACCTGGCTTGGAAGGGTGCTTGGTGTAGTCAAACACCAGCACTTCTGAGGTAGGGGTCTTGGTGGCAATGATGCAGGGGTTCTGGGGCATGTAGCGGGCACGGTTCACTTCTCCTTCATGGTTGATCTTGATTTCTATCTCGATCTTGCCGCTTACTGAGCCAAAGCCTCCAAACTCTGCAAGGAAATTATGTTTACAGACATTATGTTCATACATTATTTTCTGTCAAAGGAAAATTTATTCTGGAACAGTATTTTTTTAGAATATAACTATGCATCCATTTATTATTATTGTACCACATTATTCAGGTTACAAAATTAGTCATGTCAGTCAGACAGGTTATCCATCTCTTTAGAACACATATATCTACTACAAATATACAGTACATGAAAAGTCTGCCTGTCTGAACATTCACACTTATTTAGCATGTGACTGTACAGGTCTCCCACCTCCTTTTTCACTGTCATAATGTGAGGCTTCAAACTGGGCGTCATCGTTGGGTAGCTGAACGCTGGCAATGACCAGGTGATTTTGCTCATCAGACGTGTGGGTGCCCAACACCAGCCGGTGCACACTGTAATCCTTCCCCTCTGGCCTGGTAAGGGGGAAAAATAATGTCATTCACACTTATTAAAAGAGTACATGTTGGTATGTGTGAGAATTACTACTGGACCAATGTGTAAAAGCATGTACCTGGAGACATCAGGCAGCCACTGGGCAGTGAGGCTGGGCCACTCTAAAGCATGGGTCATAACCAGGTCGTAGAGGAATGGAGTGTTTTTCTTCCAGATCTTGTACTCCTCATTTATCACCCTCTCCTCGACTGCATCGTCAAATGCTCCTGCTGAGAGAGGAAACATATGAAATTGTTGTGAGACAATCAATCACCTAACTTGAAAGATGCGTCTATAGCTTTCATTGACTGAGGGTGCCAGTTTATTAGGAAAACTGCCAAGGTAATGTTATCTCAGTCAATGCATTAATGATAGTTAATGTTATGGCACTTACTCAACAGCTGTTTAAGGTTGTCTTTGCTCAAGGCCTGAGTAGTGTTCACTATGTAGCAGTATGGGAGTTATGTTTTCAGAAACGTATCACCGTTAACGTTAGCTTACCAGGCTATCATGATTATGCTCTTGCTAGTGTAAACATAACGTAACGTTATTATAACCACTGTGTCGCGCTGCGGCCTCACTCGCAAATAGGGTATGTAGTAGACAACGTAAACTGGTTTGAGAACAAGAACTGCACACTGAAATGGAGATTGTTACATCTTACAAGATGAAAATGCAACCGGCTTTTGTTATGACTGATTACGGTCAGCCCCGGCAGCTAACGTTAGCTGCTACCTAAGCTAGCCAAGTAGCTAACGCTAGCTAAGAGATGTCGGATAAAAACTGACCACAACAAAAGCCTTCGCCTTAACTTACCTTCTTTGTCTGCCATTGCAGGTATATTGAGTAGCTGACAGCCCACAGATACTTTAGGACAATTGAGATTCGGAGCCAAAAAGCCTTGTCTCAGGTCCACCTCTGGTGTGCCAGCAGATCCCCGGTGCGTAAAGGCACAGAAAACGACGCTAAGCTAACAGCTAACGCGAAGCAGCCGATTGTGAGAGACGTGGTGGGTGCATTCGCGCGCTCTGTCCAAGCGGGAGGGCCGTCCTTCCACAAATCAAATGCTCGTGCTGACCAGCAGAGGGCAGCAGGAGGCCGTGTGATGTTGCCTTCAAGTGCCTAAATCAGACATTGGGACCATACCGTACTACTCTTAATACATCCATGGTACTACTACAAATGCCTTTTTATTCCAAAGATTAAAACAAGACATAAAGATTAACAAATTAATGTAATCTTACATCAGTACTGAATTCCTGTCGGATCAGAAAGATCCAAAAAAAAGGACCAAAATATCACATTTACAAAATGTAAATTTATAAAAACGAAGCTATCATTTATTACATTTAAAAATGAATCAATACACTAGCTACATGTTCTATTGTAACCTCCTCCAATTCAGAACAGTAAATTATGTATTTCAGTTAGTTATAAAAATGTATATGTATAGTGTTAAACAGATCATTTAATCGTGCAAATAGATTCTGTCAAATATACACTAACACTGTAAGCAACCTGTTTTATCAATAATTCTTTTTGTATACCAGCACTATTTGCACTTTTACATTGCCCTGTTGTTTTACTGTTTAAATATATATATATATATATATATATATATATATATATATATACTTTTGTATATATAAACGTATATCTGTATATAGTAGTCAAAAGTTTTTGTTCACCTTTAGATTTGTTGGCCTACTTTGAGACCAACAAAAAGCGTAACATTGCCCATATCCTTTTTATTAAAAATTTCTATTAACAGTTTTTTGAATCTACATTCGCTTGTCAAATATATTCAAAATGTTGGCACAAGAAAATGATGATCCTTTTGCAATATGCACACGTAACTGTCAATTTTCACATCTATTAATGCAAAAGACAACATGCCTTTTCTTGTTGGCTATTGGTCAACTGTTGGAGTACAGGGCTATCTGATTGGACACTTACAGTAAACTAATCTCTTATTGGCTAAGGGTGACGCGGGCCCTTCAACGATAACCGCATGCTCGCTAACCACTGTTGAGTCTACCCATTGACATATGTGTCTACCATGTCCTGACTAATAACCTACTATAATACATACATGCTTATGCTTATAACACGGACATTTCTGTCAGTATGTCTGCGGCTGATATGAACCGTACGCTCGACATTCTAAGGTCACTGTATCCGCACGTACAGACACTCGAGGAGTTTGCGAACAGCATCGTGTTCAGAGAAGGACAGAGAGCAGTGCTCATTGAACAGTCCGACACAAACCGCTTCAAATCCTTCGTCCGGGGTGTTTTTGTATGCTTTGACAAGGAACTACAGCAAGTGCCAAGCTGCAACCAGGTATCTTTACCTTAAATTAAAAACTATCCGGCATGCCAGTTTCTTGTTGACACATAGCTAGCTTACACAACAGTAAAACCAGAGACGTTTTTTTCGGTGGTATCTTTGGTAGAACCCTGGTAGCTAACGCTAGCTGTCGTGCTAACTGTTATCATCCTATGGCAGTGTTTTGGAGTAGTGTTCTGCTTAAATATAACCTACCATATAACACGTCATCCCTCATTTTTGGGTGTGAAAGAGTTGGGACCAATATATGTGCTTAGGGCTGGGGCAGGATATTTTCCTTGCAGTTCAACATTAAATGTGGCAGTAACTGTAAATGACGAGTACAGTTTATTACATGAAGGAAATCCATTTTATTGTGGAATTTAAAAATATCGTAATTAAGAATTATAAGGGAGCAATCAATAGCTGTGTCGTGCATGCCAAATTTACATTAATACATAAATACAAGTGTTGATAAGTCGTGGTATATTATGGATGTACAAACCACTAAGCTGCCAGGTTTATACAAGACTGAATTTGAGTTTATTGACGCAAAAATTGAAGGAACACGTCAGGATTTAATGATGTAACTCAAATGAGAGACACTTGTTATGTTGGCCAATAAAGCACATTTTTGATGTTCTGTATATTTTGTTTCCCCCCCATAGATCTGCACTCTACCTGAACTGCTGGCCTTCATCCTGAACACTCTAAAAAGAAAAAGAAAAAAAAACATCTTGGCACACGGCTACAATTTTCTGTCCCTAGCTCAGGAGGAGCGGGATGCAGACCACTTCAAATTCCAAGGAGATGTAACTCAAAGTGCTGCCTACATCCATGGCAGTGACCTGTGGAAGAAAGTCACAATGCGCCTCGGCACAGACCTCACACGGTACCTGCTGGAGAGCTGCTCTCTGTTTGTGGCAGTCCCTCCTTCATGTGTTTTCCAGGTGTGTGGTGCTCCTGTCTATGACAGGATATCCATGACTACTTCCTCCACTGGGTTTTGTGTCCAGCCTCGGTCTAGGACACATAATGGTGCTTGGTTCGGAAGGAATCGAGGTGCAGTGACCTGGAAAAGGAGGCAGAAAGTTGAGAATCCTACTTTCATCGAGACAAGAAACCGGAGGGGTGTAAGAGTGAAGGAGGGGAAAAGGAAAAGAGAAACCGATCTGAAGGATGAGGAGGAAATTATGACTTCTTTAGGAAAGAGGAGAAGGGTAGGACAGCAAGAGCCCACGCCCGAAATGCAACAGGTTTGCTATGAAACAGTGGAGGAAGGGCAGCCTGTGTCTGTGGAACAAACACTATCTACAAAGTCTTTGGAAAATGCCACTACTGGTTCCAAACAGCCTGTTGAAATGCAAACAGCCATAATTCCCTCGGAGGGAGGACCCAGTTGGAGATCAGGGATTTTCCCCCCTTTGCCTCACACGCAATGCTTTATCCGCACACTGGGATTCATGTATGGGGGAAGGGGCATGCGTGGCTTCCTTCTCAACAGGAAGAAAAAGAGTGCCGATGGATGCAGCAGGCTACAAGGGCAAGATTTGGTACGAACGGTCTTCTTTGAGGGATTGGCGTATCTAAACGGGCTGGAGAGGAAGCCAAAGAAACTCCCTCGGCGCTTCTTTAACATGGTCCCCCTGTTCAGTCAGCTGTTGCGTCAACACAGGAGATGTCCCTACAGCAAAATACTGCAGAGGATGTGCCCAGTGGGGAAGGAGAGAGATGCAGAACAAGGGGAACTGAGCTCCCTGTCTCAACACTGTGCACCTCACCGGGTCTACCTGTTCGTCAGGGAATGCCTCTCCACTGTGATCCCTCGGGGGCTATGGGGCTCCGACCACAACCGACTTCTTTTCTTTTTCAGGGTCAGGGGCTTCTTGCGCAGTGGCAAGTTTGAGAGGCTTTCACTGGCTGAACTGATGTGGAAGACAAAGGTGAACGACTGTGATTGGCTGAAGATCAGTAAAACGGGTAAGGTTGTCATAGTCGGTGAACTCATTTTCTCGTGCTTTGTGTATTTTGGCGGACTTCACCAAACTACTCTCATCTGCAGGCAGGTTCCCGCCCAGTGAGCTCTCATACCGGACACAGATCCTGGGTCAGTTCCTGGCTTGGCTTCTGGACGGCTACGTTGTAGGCCTGGTTCGAGCCTGTTTCTACGTCACTGAGAGTGTGGGCCAGAAGAACGTTGTCAGGTTCTACAGACAGGAAGTCTGGGCAAAAATGCAGGACATAGCCTTCAGGTTCACACACATACACACTCCTGCAAAGGTTTATACTCATGCAGTCATGGGACACACAAGCTCACAAACCATTTTTTGTGATTTTAGAGGTCACCTCTCCAAAGGCCAGATGGAGGAGTTGACTCCGGGTCAGGTGGCATCCCTCCCCAAAGCCACTGTCATCTCGCGCCTTCGCTTCATTCCCAAGACTGATAGCATGAGGCCTATCACACGCATCATAGGGGCAGATCCCAAAACGAGGGTGCATCTTGATAATGACATTGGAAATTCATCCTTAAACTTATTTGTGCTTCATCACATGTTGTGAGCGTAGGCATTAAGGACATTTCCTTTCCCCCTGCAGCTCTTCCGAGGGCGTGTCCGGGACTTGCTGGACATACTGCGGGCCTGTGTGCGCTCCACTCCATCCCTCCTGGGCTCCACAGTGTGGGGGATGACAGATATCCACAAGGTGTTGCGCTCCCTAGCTCCAGCTCAGAAGGACAAGCTACAACCCCTCTACTTTGTTAAGGTTGGTTTTTGTCTCCCAGTTTGTTAATTTTACTGGCGGAGACTGACAAAATGTTAGTGATGTATTTAATGCAGTCATATGCATTCATTTTTATGATGATACTGCTACTAAAAGCATTGTTGTGTTCATTATGTCTCTGCATTTAAGGTGGATGTGAGTGGAGCCTATGAGAGTCTGCCTCATGACAGACTCATTGAAGTGATTGGCCAGGCTTTGTCACCTGTCCAGGAAGAACTCTTTACCATCCGCCGCTATGCCAAGATCTGGGCTGATACCCACGAGGGCCTGAAGAAGTCCTTTTTGAGACAGGTACCGTCGTGTGTGTGTGTGTGTGTGTGTGTGTGTGTGTGTGTGTGTGTGTGTGTGTGTGTGTGTGTGTGTGTGTGTGTGTGTGTGTGTGTGTGTGTGTGTGTGTGTGTGTGTGTGTGTGTGTGTGTGTGTGTGTGTGTGTGTGTGTGTGTGTGTGTGTGTGTGTGTGTGTGTGTGTGTGTGTGTGTGTGTGTGTGTGTGTGTGTGTGTGTGTGTGTGTGTGTGTGTGTGTGTGTGTGTGTGTGTGTGTGTGTGTGTGTGTGTGTGTGACGAGTTTCTCATGTTTTATAATACAGGCAGATTTACTGGAGGATAACATGGGATCCACCAACATGAAAGGCTTTGTGACGTCACTGCAGAAAAGAGGAAAAGTTCATCACGCCATACTGGTAGAGCAGGTGAGGGTGACATCCTCAAATGTTTCTTAAGATAAAGAAGTGTGATCATTCTTTCAACCTGTGCATTTCATTTAATTTCTTTCAGCATTTCTGCTCAGATCTTCATGGCAGAGAGGCTTTGCAGTTCTTTACCCAAATGCTTACTGGAAGCGTTGTTCAGTTTGGCAAGAAGTAAGCATTACCAATATGAAATAGACCTATTTGTGATTAGCTTGTCATAGCTCATTTGGAAATGTGTTCACAGGCAAAGAACTTGGTATGGAAACACATTTCACACTTATTTTGCCCCATTTCAGTTACAATCTGATTTTGGCCCTTTGATTTTCAGAACATACCGTCAGTGCCGAGGGATTCCTCAGGGATCGGTTGTGTCCAGTCTGCTCTGCTGTCTCTGCTACGGTCACATGGAGAATGTCCTGTTCAAAGACATAACTGCAAAGAAAGGGTACAGCAGACGGCTAATTAACATCAACTACTATAGATGTAATAACACATCTGCAGCAGCAGAGGGCAGTGTTTTCTGTATTGTAGCTCCTTTCTATTTATTGTACATGTTATTTTCCTCTCTCTGTGTTCTGTAGATGTTTGATGAGACTGGTGGATGACTTCCTTCTGATCACCCCCGACTTACAGGAAGCACAACGCTTTCTCAAGTATGACACACCATATTTTTTAGACATGAGGTGAATACAGTTGCATTTTAGCAGCAGTTCACCCAGTATTATAAATCTAAAAGACAAATAAATAAATAGTAAAACAACAAATTAGAAAGAAATATACACACAACATTTATATACACACATAATTAGAAAGATATATCCACAAAAATAAAAAATATACATACAGTGGTGTGAAAAAGTGTTTGCCCCCTTCCTCATTTCCTGTTCCTTTGCATGTTTGTCACACTTAAGTGTTTCGGAACATCAAACCAATTTAAACAAAAGTCAAGGACAACACAAGTAAACACAAAATGCAATTTGTAAATGAAGGTGTTTATTATTAAAGGAGAAAAAAAATCCAAACCATCATGGCCCTGTGTGAAAAAGTGATTGCCCCCCTTGTTAAAACATACTATAACTGTGGTTGTCCACACCTGAGTTCAATTTCTCTAGCCACACCCAGGCCTGATTATTGCCACACCTGTTCACAATCAAGGCATCACTTAAATAGGAGCTGCTTGACACAGTAAGGTCCACCAGAAGATCCTTAAAAGCTACACATCATGCCGAGACCCAAAGAAATTCAGGAACAATTGAGAAAGAAAGTAATTGAGATCTATCAGTCTGGAAAGGGTTATAAAGCCATTTCCAAAGCTTTGGGAATCCAGCGAACCACAGTGAGAGCCATTATCCACAAATGGCGAAGACATGGAACAGTGGTGAACCTTCCCAGGAGTGGCCGGCCGCCCAAAATTACCCCAAGAGCGCAGCGACGACTCATCCAAGAGGTCACAAAAGACCCCACAACAACGTCCAAAGAACTGCAGGCCTCACTTGCCTCAGTTAAGGTCAGCGTTCATGCCTCCACCATCAGGAAAAGACTGGGCAAAAATGGCCTGCATGGCAGAGTTCCAAGGAGAAAACCACTGCTGAGCAAAAAGAACATCAAAGCTCGTCTCAATTTCTCCAGAACACATCTTGATGATCCCCAAGACTTTTGGGACAACATTCTGTGGACCGATGAGACAAAAGTGGAACTCTTTGGAAGGTGTGTGTCCAAGTATATCTGGCGTAGAAGGAACACTGCATTTCATAAAAAGAACATTATACCAACTGTAAAATATGGTGGTGGCAGTGTGATGGTCTGGGGCTGTTTTGCTGCTTCAGGACCTGGAAGACTTGCCGTGATAAAAGGAACTATGAATTCTGCTGTCTACCAAGAGATCCTGAAGGAGAATGTCCGACCATCTGTTCGTGTACTCAAGCTGAAACGAACTTGGGTTCTGCAGCAGGACAATGATCCTAAACACACCAGCAAGTCCACCACCGAATGGCTGAAGAAAAACAAAATGAAGACTTTGGAGTGGCCTAGCCAAAGTCCTGACCTGAATCCTATTGAGATGTTGTGGTATGACCTTAAAAAGGCCGTTCATGCTCGAAAACCCTCTAATGTAACTGAATTAGGACAATTCTGCAAAGATGAGTGGGCCAAAATTCCTCCAGGACGCTGTAAAAGCCTCATTGCACGTTATCGCAAACGCTTGGTTGCAGTTGTTGCTGCTAAGGGTGGCCCAACCAGTTATTAGGTTTAGGGGGCAATCACTTTTTCACACAGGGCCATGATGGTTTGGATTTTTTTTCACCTTTAATGATAAACACCTTCATTTACAAATTGCATTTTGTGTTTACTTGTGTTGTCCTTGACTATTGTTTAAATTGGTTTGATGTTCCGAAACACTTAAGTGTGACAAACATGCAAAGGAACAGGAAATGAGGAAGGGGGCAAACACTTTTTCACACCACTGTATAGTTTAAACATCTGTAAGATTAAATTAAGTTAATAATAATCTTTATTTGTAGAGTACTTTTCAAACCCTAGTTATGAAGTGCTTCAAACACAACAGCAAATTAAAATCATCATTTTCCAAGCAAGTTATAAAATGTATTCAATTATATAATAAGATAGATATAGATATAACAAATTCCAGAAATATAAGAAAAGAATAAAGAGATAATTCAAGACAAAAAAAAAAAAAATATATATATATATAATTGATACATACTATATAAAAGTATGCATTAAGAAAAGAATTAAAAGATGTTACTGATTCAGCAAGCTAATTTATTTGGGTTGTTTCAGGGACCTGACTGCAGATGCTCTGTCCCCTTTAGATTACAGCCAGGCCACTGAAACAGACAAAAGACCCCTGCCTGAGGAAGGCAACCAAGAGCCTTAAAAGTAATCAATAAGATCATAAAATCATTCCTGAAACATCCTGGGAGCCATTGTAAGCAGACTGAAACGGTAGTGATGTGATCATACCGCTTAGTTCTGGTTCAAAGCCTGGCAGCTGGGCTTTGTACAGTCTGTAGTCCAGTTAATAGATGCTTGTTTTGTCTTGTGTGAGGAGATAAAAACACGTACAATTATTATGTCTTTGAAATGTCAAATAGAAAGTTCTATTTAAATTCTAAAAAGATAAAATATACTATTAAACAAAACACCAGTGTTTCTTGCAACAGCCTGGATATGTTCTAACAAGGAAAAGGTAGATGGCAGAATTTGTTTACTGATGTGCCTGGGACTCATTATCAAGCATATCTGTGATTTTCTGAATTTACCACCCCAATCTGACCTTTTAAACCGTATCCTCATCACTGCTTCTCTGACACTGACATCTGTTGCTATGGAAAACAATAAACTATCTGAGAAACATCCACACGATATGTTTTTAGTTCCCAGTGTTGAGGATTTCTCTAAAAGGAGGTAGTATCTGTATCGGCCAATCCAGACAGGGCTCCACATTCTTTCTTTTTAATGGAAAAAGTCGGAGAGACAGGTTTGACATATGTAACATGATGCTGAATTTGTAATGTGGCGGTTGATGACTCTTGCACGTTATGTGTAGGACCCTGCTGGCCGGGGTACCACAGTATGGTCTGGTGGTCAACCCGCAGAAGGTGGCGGTCAACTTTCAGGTGTCTGGAAACATAGGCTCCTGTCCCGGCATTCGAGTGCTGTCCCCTCACTGCCTCTTTCCTTGGTGTGGACTGTTGCTGGACACGCACTCACTGGACGTCTACAAAGACTATTCTAGGTAAAGCATCCCTTCAGTTGTAAGAAATGTCTGAATAAATATTGCCTCAAGTGTGCTTCTTGCGTAAATTATTGAACTTTTGGAGTCTTTACGGTTTCTTGTAAGCGGAGTGAAACACCCTCTCTCTAGGTACTGTACTTTGTACGTACACATAAACATTCTTGGTGACAACTCCCAGTTGGATGATTAATTTTCCTGCATAGAACACAGTATATAACCACATATCTATTTGCAGTTTTCTTTATGGCAGCTTCTCTTGTAGTTTTTGCAGTTAATCAGTGTTAAAGTTTGTGTGATTAATAACCTATCCATCTATCTTTTTTTTTCTTCCCATCTCTCAAAGCTATGCAGGCCTATCTTTACGCTACAGCCTGACTTTGGGCTCGATCCACTCAGCTGGACGGCAAATGAGGAGGAAACTGATGGCTATACTCAGACTCAAGTGCCATGCCTTGTTCTTGGACCTGAAGGTCAGGGAAATTATGGTGCCTTCATTTGAAGAAAAATAACCTTTAAATAAAGAGCTTGTCAAGTATCCGGCCCTCTACAAAGGTTTCGGTCTTCCACTCTAAAAGGCTCTTGACCCCACTTTAAGTTAAAATCAGCTGCAAGACAAACATACATTAGCTGTGTCACAGTTAAATGATTTAACATTTACTTTTCAGACCAATTCTCTTGAGGGAGTCTACAAGAACATCTACAAGCTGGTGCTGCTTCATGCATGCAGGTAAAGACAGTGATCTGACTTTGGACTCTTTGTTTTTTCCCAAACCTAAAATGCAATGTTAATTACGTACTGTCATTTTTTTTTCCTGCCGTTACATAATATGCTAAGATACCACTGTTATTCAGATAAAATACATTCAGTGGGCAATGTGAAAAATTTGTTTCCATTGCCTACCCAATTTATTGAAATACTCACTTCCCCTCTCCAATGTGCTCATTTTAATCTGCTATTAAAATAAACACAGGAACAGGTTATCAATCAATACCTGCACTGAGCTGAGAACTAATTGTACCGCTTTTTATCTCAGAATGTAAATATCTAAATGGGCAGGGCTCAACTCTGTTTTCATTTTTGTCTCCTTCTGTTTTTCGTTTTTCTCTTTAGGTTCCACGTGTGTGCCCAGAGTTTGCCCTTTGGTCAGACAGTTGCTAAGAACCCCGTCTACTTTCTGCAGATGATATTGGATATGGCCGAATACGCCAATCAGCTCATCAGGCTCAGCAACAAAGGCAACATTTCCCCTTCATACATCTGTAAAAAATGTAATTGAAGCAATATGAAGTTATAAATGTATTTTCAGCATTTTCTTTTATTTCTTATCTTTTCTCCAGGACTGATTTTAGGCAGTAAGGCCCAGACTGGCATTATGCAGTATGAAGCAGTGGAGCTGCTTTTCTGTCTTTCTTTCTTGCTAGTGCTGTCACAACACCGTCCTCTCTACAAGGATCTGCTCCCATACCTGCACAAACGTATGTACCCTCAGGAAACACATACACAGGAACTATGCTAGGGCATTTAACTTTGTGTACAAAGCTATAATCATGAGAAGAGGCCAAAGGTGAAGATTGTTTTTAATTACATACCTGCAAACTTGTCTTCGCTTTTCGGCGAAAATCGCCATTTTGAAAGGGAAAATATCATCCACATGAATCGTGTAGATCCGAAGAGTTTTTATTTGGGGGGGTGCGTCCGAGACCCGGTGCTAATACGGCACCGGTGCCTTAACGACCATTATCTACCAGACCGAATAGCAACGTGATTTTGGTGCCACTTAAATGTCTGCGCTTCTCTCTGATGCTCCAAAAACGGACGTTAGAGGGAACTGAAACATTGCCGCATGGGACGCTAGTTACAGTAACACTACACTCGACAACAGGTAACGTTAGCCTACCGTTAGCTAGCAGCTGGAGTAAACACGGTTAAAATACTGATAGCTAAACGGTGTAAAAGTGTGTCTGTATTTCACTGGAGAGGATTCCAACAACAGTCTATAGCTGCCGTTGTCTGAAAAACAACACAGGTGTTGCGTTCACTTGAAATTCACCTCGCCAGCCTCGTGCTGCATTCAAAGTTGTTGTAAAATACCCTTTTCCCATCCAGTGGTTGGATTTAGTCGTTTAACAAGAATTTACTGGTGAAATAAGTTATTGTTATAAGTTATTGTTATTAAATTTTTAATCATTTCATTTTGACCCTGTGGCCTTAGCAATAAACAAGCTGACTGTCATACTAAATACTATTGGATTACTCTCAAATCGATGGCATTATTCCTAAGCCATTCTATTTCATACGTGCCTCGCTATGGGTTTACCCATTGAGGCTCCGCCTTGGCACCCTGAAACAGATCTTTGCACCCTGGGGTGACTACAACAAGGAGGGCAATTGGCATTTTACAATGAGTATTTTACTATGAATTCAAGCATAAGCCTGCTGGCCTCTGTTGTATTTCCTTTGCTGAGTTTTTCCACAAGGGAGATGGGCTGCTGCAAATTCAAGTTTAAGTGGATAGATTTTACAGTTCACCACCAAAGAGGTAAAAAAAAAAAAAAAAAAGCATCTTCCTGTCTTAGCTGTCAACTTCTTGACAGGGAAGCGCAGTCTTGAGCGACGTCTGGGGGATCTGAGGCTGGCCAGGGTTCGACAGGCCGCTAACCCCAGGACACCAGTCGACTTCCTGGCCATCCAGATGTAGACTACCAGCTAGCCCCAATTAAAGCTCCCAAGACAACCATTAAACCCTCAACAGGTCAGTATTAATTCTAGCTTCTCTAAATGTTTTGGTCTATTTTTGTACTACTTGAAAATGTGGCCACTGATAATTTTACCCAATATCTGTCAAAATTGAGAAAGTACAAACTTTTTTTTTTATTTTTCTTGTCTCATCCTCAGGTTTGAAATCAGTGATTTGGATTTATCTTATCTTCAGTGTGCCAAAAAATGAAATGTATCCAAAAGAGGCTTAAGGAATGGAGATGGATAAAGTATTTAGTCATCTGATGTAAAACACTTTAAACATTGATTAATCTGCCATAAACAAAGAAGCTATGACATTTGTTCGTCATGTAAATAAGTTCACAGAAATATTGTGAGCTATTAGTCAAATGACAGCTGGAAGTGGATGTTGTGTGACATGGCCGTGTTTCAATATGATGTATTAGAATGAATGCTATTTCCATCATGTACACTACACAACAATTCACAAAGGAAAGACTTTCAATGTTAAATAAATCCAGTTTTGTTATCAGGGAAACATTTGTGGGTTTTCAGGTCCTGATAAATGTAAACCTAAAAAATCTGTAGGAAAGTCTGTATAACAGTTCAGCATGACTAATTATAAGTCAGCTGTCTGGAGAATTAAGATGAAATTTCACAGAAGCACTGGCAAAGATCAGGATATCCCTTTCTGTTCAGTAACATTGTTACTTGCAACATCTTAAGCTCTCTGGTTCTTCTGTTCCTGTGTTTCAACCTCAAAGCCATTGTTGCAGTAGGGATTTAGGTCGGTGCGAGCAGAGGACTTCCTGATTCTACAGCAGATCAGTTTGTAGAGAGCCACCAGAGGGATGGAGATCACAGGTACTACACAGAGGAGGATGATTATGGCAAACACCCAGTCTGGATAGGGCTTCACTTCAGTTTGGGGGAATAGTTCCTGAAGAAAAAGACAAAACAGTATAAAATGTAATGTGTAGAATATTGTAACAATATTACATTTGAAAATGAAGTTGAACATAAGGCTGCACAATTAATCACAGTATTTGTTAAAGGCAAAATCAAACCATTCTGGATCACCTATTGTGTAACTGCAGAGACAAATGTTATCCTAAGGACTAAAGAAAACATCTTTCATTGCTACAGAGCCTCCCAAAAATTTCACTATAAATTTTAGTTGTTCATTTTAATATTTTTCAATGAAAATATGAATGATAGAAAAATTGTGAATCGTATCAAAATCGAATATCAGTCAAAAATAATCGCAATTAGATATTCTCATATCGTTCAGCCCTAGCTGAACAATAGACTGACATTTTGTGAGATTTCTTTTCTCTTTATTCTCTCTCTTTAAAAGATATCACTCGCAAATCTGTGCACTAAGTATGAAACTACCACCAGCAAGCGATTACATTAGCTTCGTTCAGTTCAATTTTATTTATATACAGTGGGTACGGAAAGTATTCAGACCCCTTTTAAATTTTTCACTCCGTTTCATTGCAGCCATTTGCTAAAATCCAAAAAGTTCATTTTATTTCTCAGCACCCAATCTTGACAGAAAAAAAAAAAACGTAGACAATTTTGCTAATTTATTAAAAAAGAAAAACTGAAATATCACATGGTCATAAGTATTCAGACCCTTAGCTCAGTATTGAGTAGAAGCACCCTTGAGCTAGTACAGCCATGAGTCTTCTTGGGAATGATGCAATCCAGGTGTTTTTCACACCTGGATTTGAGGATCCTCTGCTATTCTTCCTTGCAGATCCTCTCCAGTTCAGTCAGGTTGGATGGTGAGCATTGAGCATTGGTGGACAGCCATTTTCAGGTCTCCCCAGAGATGCTCAATTGGGTTTAGGTCAGGGCCAGTCAAGAATCGTCACAGAGTTGTTCCAAAGCCACTCCTTTGTTATTTTAGCGGTGTGCTTAGGGTCATTTTCTTGTTGGAAGGTGAACAGTCGGCCCAGTCTGAGGTCCTGAGCACTCTGGATGAGGTTTTCTTCCAGGATATCTCTGTACTTGGCCGCATTCATCTTTCCTTCAATTGCAACCAGTCATCCTGTCCCTGCAGCTGAAAAACACCCCCATAGCATGATGCTGCCACCACCATGTTTCACTTTTGGGATTGTATTGGGCAGGTGATGAGCAGTGCCTGGTTTTCTCCACACATACCACTTAGAATTAACGCCAAAAAGTTCAATCTTGGTCTCATCAGACCAGAGAATCTTATTTCTCATAGCCTGGGAGTCCTTCAGGTGTTTTTTGGCAAACTCTATGCGGCTTTCATATGTCTTGCACTGAGGAGAGGCTTCCGTCGGGCCACTCTGCCATAAAGCCCAGACTGGTGGAGGGTTGCAGGGATAGTTGACTTTGTGGAACTTTCTCCCATCTCCCTACTGCATCTCTGGAGCTCAGCCACAGTGATCTTTGGGTTCTTCTTTACCTCTCTCACCAAGGTTCTTCTCCCACGATTGCTCAGTTTGGCTGGACTGCCTGGTCTAGGAAGAGTTCTGGTCGTCCCAAACTTCTTCCATTTAAGGATTAAGTAGGCCACTGTGCTCTTAGGAACCTTGAGTGCTGCAGAAATTCTTTTGTAACCTTGGCCAGATCTGTGCCTTGCCACAATTCTGTTTCTGAGCTCCTTGGGCAGTTCCTTCGACCTCATGATTCTCATTTGGTCTGACATGCACTGTGAGCTGTAAGGTCTTATATAGACAGGTGTGTGCCTTTCCTAATCAAGTCCAATCAGTTTAATTAAACACAGCAGGACTCCAATGAAGGAGTAGAACCATCTCAAGGAGGATCAGAAGAAATGGACAGCATGTGAGTTCAATGAGTGTCACAGCAAAGGGTCTGAATACTTATGACCATGTGATATTTCAGTTTTTTTCTGTCAAGAGGGGGTGCTGAGTGTACATTAATGAGAAATAAAATGAACTTTTTGAAAATCGCTGCAATGAAACAGAGTGAAAAATCTAAAGGGGTCTGAATACTTTCCGTACCCACTGTATATAGCATCTTTAAAAACAACCATAGTTGGACAAAGTGCTTAACAAACTAAAAAATAAAAATAAAAATGATAATACAATATACGATACACAATAACCAACAGTAGAAAAAAAAAGGTGTCAAAGCTCAACTTGAATTGAAAGCCAACGAATGGTAGTGGGTCTTACGCAAGGACTTGAATGTTTCAACGGTCCAAGATGTTCTTATATGAATAGGTAAGCTATTCCAGAGGTTTGGAGCAGCCACTGAAAAAGGGATGACTGATCCAGTCCAACATATAAAGAGTTACAGTAGTCTAATCGAGACGTAATAAAAATGCATTTATGACTCTTTCGAAGTCTTTGCAAAGCAGGTAGGGCTTGACCTTACCAAAAAATCTCAGCTGGAAAAAACTGGTTCTCATAACAGAACTAATGTGTTGGTCAAATTTTAAAGCACTGTCAAAAATCACATTTTTCATCATACTTTTCTGTGGGTTTGTCTCACTTGCAACATTTTTTATTAAGTTTTAGGATTTTAAGGGATTCACACAATATACAAAATTCTAAATATATACTAAAATCTTAACATGTCCATGACCGTACCCTAGACATCCTTACATAGGCTGGGTTCCATGTGGAATAAGATGGGATTGTCTGTGCCTGGACGACCACGTAGGCAATCAACACCACCAGGAGAATTAAAGGACTGATCACCATCCAGCATGCCTTCCAGAAGATGTTAGGCCTATTCCCAGTCATGAAATAGATGTCTTCATTGAAACTGTCAGAGGTTACGGGAAAAAGAGAAAATATTTAACACGTTGGGATCTAACTAGTCTTAATCTCATAAGACGATACAGAATCGAAGAAGAAAAGTTACTTTTTCATTCCATGGACATAAATGACTCCAGTAATCTCAAATAATGAAACGATTAGCAGAGGTACAGAGCCCACGTAGCTGTTGAAGACTTCAAACCAGTAGTTCCCCGAACCCTGGGTGAAGATGAGAGCCGTCAAGAAGGCTACCAAGCAGATGATCGCTAAGGAAGTGAGAAAAAAAGCTCAAGGGGGAGTTCAAAGGGGAAAACATGAATCCCTTTGACTGATTTGCAGGTACCTGTTACAAGTTCTTTTGGGATCCACTTAGGCACTAGCTTGAGGTCGTTGATGGGCGTGAGGACTCCCTCTATGTTGCCAAACATGGAGGAGAGACCCAAGCTGAAGAGCATGACGAAGAACAGTATTGCCCATATCTGCGAGCCTGGCATCTCTATCACTGCTTCGCTGAACACAATAAAAGCCAGGCCGGTACCTGACGCGCTCTGTGGGAGAGAGGCAAGAAAGTAATGAGGGAACACAAACTGGCCGTACATATTTGAACGGTACATGATGTACTGTACTCCAGAGAAAGAAAGGGGAGGCAGCAACCAGGATTTATGGGGAGATGGAAATTAGAAAAATGAGACTCAGGCAAAAAGAATGCAATGTACAAGATTGGATGTGTTTTCAAAGTTACAATAATACCTGGTCAATGAAGGTTTGCAGGTTACAGTACGTCAGGTCCAGACTGGCCACCTCGCCTGGAGATGTTCCATTTAAATACTCGAGCCAGTGATCATAGTTCTCCACGGTTATGTTCTGGTCTGAAAACTCAAAGTAGTTGGTAAGAGCCAAGATGTTTCTGCAGATGAGATACAAAAAGAATCAGCGTCATTAGTAGGGGTGTGACAAGATCTCGTTGTACGAGATCTCACAAGAATAAAACCGACAAGACGAACACAATATGTAAACATTGTAAGAAAAAAATGCCGTACTACTAACTACTGCACCCGCGAGTAGTTAGTAGAGAGCTGTGGTGGTGCTGTAAGTGTTTTTGCATAGTGCTCGTGTTAGCCGCGGTATACAGCATTTTTTTCTTACAATGTTTACATATTGTGTTCGTCTTGTCTGTCACTCTTTCGCCGTTTATTATTTCCGCAGGAAAACCAAAATGTTGCCACACAAATGATTTAAAAGTGACAGGGGGATCTTCAATAGTAATTCCACGCTCCATCACGCTGACATCACATCGCCTCACGAGACAACTTTTCACCTCAACAAGAAATCTCGTCTCGTTCTCGTGAACCCAATCTCGTGATGTGTCTCGTCTCGTGGAGTAAGCGTCTCGTCACACCCCTACTCATTAGTATCAAAAAGAAAGACAAAAGATGCTTTGGAATTACATAAAGTATGTGTGCGTACATACCCCTTAATACAGGAGTTGTAGGCGGTGGTGGCTTTAAATCCCAGGATGGCGAAGATGGGAATGGAGGCGTAGAGAGATGTGGCACTATTTATTAATCCTACTAGAACAGCATCCCTCTCACAGTTGTTTCTAATTGACACAGAACAGAAAAAAAGTCATACACAAATCCTCCCAATTTTACTGAGGGTGTTAAGGAGTTTTAGGCCTTACTTCTCTTCGTTGTAGCTGGAGAAAGCTATGAGACCTCCAGAGGCCACAGAGAGAGAGAAGAAGATCTGGGTGGAAGCGTCTAGCCACACCTGAGGGTTCTTCAGTATCTCCCACTACAGCGTGTGTAAACACAGCACTTCAGGTCATTGTGTCCAGCATACAATCTTACATAAACCTGTATTGGCAACAAGTGACCAAACTCACATCAGGAGTGAAGAGGTACACCAGTCCATCAGTTGCTCCAGGCAGAGTGAGGGCACGGATCAGGAAAATAGTCAGCACCAGGTAAGGGAATGTGGCTGTCACATACACAGCCTGAAACATGCAAACATATGATATAGCATTATTTATTAACTCTTTCTTTCTACATCTTACTGTATGGATTTATGGTACAGTGGTTGATTTTTAAAATAGCCCATTATATATTTTCCACCAGATAAACAGACCTTTCCCACGGACTCGATGCCTTTGATGAAGCAGATGTAGACCACACACCAGGCACTGGCCAGACAGATGACCAACCACCACTGCAGGGAGCCACTGGTCTCGATGTCAGGTGTGATGTTCAGGGTCTCCCGGTACCAAAAGTAGTTCACTGGAGTGCTCTTCTCACACTCCACATTATAGCCTATTTGGATGCAGACACAAGCGAGAACGTGGCATCTATGAAATTCTATAAGGGCTCAATCATCTTAGTTATTAGTGTTTATTTTGGTTTAAACATGCGTTAACCTTTGTAACGCAGTTAATGTACTTTCAGAGTGCGAACTGTGCAAAGTATTAAAGTTTCTTTTGTATTCTATCAAGAGATGTTTTCCTGCATTGTTGCATTTAGTATTAGTAGTATAGTAAGTAATACTATTTTTATTCATTTTATTTATTGTTTTTTAAATCTTTAACATACTGAACAGACAAATAGAATTGAACAAGAACAAAAACCCTCTCCCACCCCCCCACCCTCTGCGGCCTTGAGGAAAAAAAAAAATCACACCTTGCCTAGTCACTCTCCTCTAATTCTTGTGACGCCAAAGTCACCAGAACTGATACCCGTGCTTCTGCGCTTTTCCACCGGTCTGTAGTCGATGATTTGGCTTTGTTAATCCTTGCTGTAGAGAGCTCAAGCATGATTATGTCTAGAAAATACACCAACCACTGTTTTATACAAAGTGAGTGGGGGGGAGCTAGCGTGGGGCTATCATTTTCTTGGTTGCTGTTGAGCCCGGCTAGCCAAACTTTCTTCTGTCTCCCAAGCAGGTGTAATTTAGAGTCGTCATTAAGTAACAAAACAATTGGGTCAGTAGGAATTCATGAAGAACTCATGCACCTGTTCACACTCCCAGACCATTTCCCAGTGCAGGAAATAATGGAAAATGTCAAGTAATACTATTTTAAAAACAATGTATTACCATGGAATTGATTTAAATAGGATTGAATATGATTACTGAAAACAAATGAGACCATGATGATTTTTGCTCTTTACATGTCACTAATTCCAGTATCTCTCACTGAGCTTTAAAAGCATGATCTTTAATGTTTGGTGCAGAATCCCTTTGTGTCATGAAACAATACAAATCAAATAGTTTTCCTATAAAATCTGATCTGGGTTGCAACGTAGAGCCTGAGAGTTAGGAGTCCTCTTCCATGGTGTACCTCCATTTCTCAAACTGAATTTGATACAGTAGAATTTTACATGCAGACACAAGTGACAACGTGGCATCTATGAAATTCTATAAGGGCTTAATCTGAACGTTATTAAGTTTTTGGGGGGTTTAAACATGCATCAGCTTTTGCAACGGAGTTCATCTATGTTTAGAGTAAACTTTTCTTTCGTATCCCATCAAGAGATGTGTTCCTGCATAGTTTGATTTAAAATGTGGAAGTATTTATTATGGTTACTATAAACAAATGAGACCATGATGATTATTGCTCTTTGTCTGTGACTCATTCAACTATCTTTCAAAAGCATGCTCTTTATATGTTGTGGTGCAGAATCCCTTTCTGTCATAAAACAATAAAAATCCAATAGTTTTCCTATAAAATCTGACCTGGATTGCCACGTAGAGCCTGATAGTTAAGTTATCTTGCATCTCGTAACTTTATTATAATTATCCTAGTTTCTCAAACTGATTGATACAGTTGAATTTTACATATAGTGGTATAGGCAATACTTCTGTCAGTGTGGCAGTAGCAATCACTGTGTGACAATAAAGGTATCAAGAGCAGCTAGAATGACTGGTGGGGTTTCTTGTTACCTGTGAGGTTATCATTGAGTGGACACTGGCTCCAAGGCAGGGGGTTTTGGAAAGAGTGAAATAAATACCACAGCACCCAGGCCAGGATGGTGTTGTAGAAAATGCCTACCAGGAATGACACCAACATGGAGGCAATTCCTACTCATAGGAAATAAAGGACATTTTCAATACCACAAAGAGTTTCTGCTCTTGAAATAAATAAGAATCTGACAAATGAAAATCCTAATAAATGTTACTAATAATTCTAGGCCACCCACCGACTCCACCCAGTAGTGGTGAGATGGAATTCCAGACACCGATGCTGCCCATGCGCAGCCTCTGTCCTATAGCCAGCTCCAGGTAGAGCAGGGGGAGGCCCTCAAACACCAGCGCTATTAGGTAGGGGATGAGGAATGCACCTAAAGACATGAAGTAACCATTTACCTCACAGTTAAACATCAGCTAGATTAGTCCTCAGTATTCATCAAGATACTTTGAAAAGAATGTGCTGTTTGAACCAGTGTTAGTATAACAAATGGCAACTAGACATTAAGTGATCCCTGTAATTAATTAATCCAAGTAGCCAAAAACACAAGTCCAGTCAGGCTAGTAGTAATGTAATATGATCAGGGCCAAATGCGGTTAAAATTGATTTTGGCGGGTAACGTTTTAAAGCTACTAGACAATTTGGCCGATGATGATTGAAACAAACAACACTGCGTCTGTTTGAACCGTCAGGCTGCAGAAATGTTTCCAGATTGGTCTGTTTTCCGCCAAGAAATTTGGGCAGTTTTGTGTGTGTTTGGCTTGGAAACCTACTCTTTATCTGGCAACACTGCTTGTAGTAGTACTAATCCTACGTTTACCATGAACACTATGTCGTGACATGTTGTACAGCCGTTGGCACTTGCCTAACGTGTGTGGTATAGATTAAGAGCTACGCTAAAACGGAGAAGATGAACGGATCGGCGCCAAACAAACCAGAGGAGCTGAATTTTAAAGTAAAGTTAGTTAGGAAAAAAAACAAACGTGGCTAGGAGAAAATCTGATTGGCTGGTAACTTTAAAAATCAACTAGCCGTGTTGGCTGGTGATCAAAAAAGTAAATTTAAAGCCCTGTATATGATAATGGAATTATACAATAGCATCTCACCTCCTCCGTAGATTTGGCACAGATAAGGAAATCGCCAGACGTTTCCAAGTCCCACTGCATAGCCAATACATGTTAACAGGTACTGAACCTTGTTGTCCCATTTGGGTCTCTCCTCCACCCCTGAGTCTTTCGTTTTGCCCATCCTCAGCTGGAAAAAAGGCTTAGCACAATTCCACCTCTGTTACAATGATTCAACTCTTCTAGTCTTTAGTGGGCTGTACTATCGGGTACAGCTCTGAGTTTTACTGATTTTATTGAAGAAGCCAAACCACCAGGGAGTGATTTAAAAAAAAACTTCAGGCAAAATGATTTAATGGTTAAACCTCTCCGTTTGTTTAAAATGTGAGTGTGCCAAGACTCAGATTAATGGATAACGTGGTGATGCAATTTTAATGTTATACAGTCAGATGCAGTCTATAAAAAGACACCGTGACGGTTGTACCATGGCAGAGCCATATCTTTATTCAATTAATCAAACATGGGACACATGCTCACAAACCTCTTCAAGGTTCTGATAAAGGAAGTGATTCTGGCTCAGGTGGCTCCATGACACCTATTTATTTAATTTTATTGAAAACATTTCTGGTACAGGATATAAAATCCTCTATTCCAGACTCAAGCAACACAAACTGATCAGTCCGACTGCCTTTTGTGCCGACGGTCGGCCGTCTGGTTGATGTGTAACGGCCATTAAGGTCAGAGTCGGCGCCAGAGCAGATCTACTGGAGGGGCATTGGGTCTTCGGTGGGGGGGCACTGCCATTTGAGAAATATTTTAACGCAGCGGCGTCGCGACGTAGTCCAACACAGCAGAAATGTTGATCAAAAACGAAATATGTTTTTCTTTTATTATTATTTCATTAGCAAATTTTGGTTTGTTTTTGTTGTTGTTAATTTTCCATATCATGCCACCACGTAGCAGATCTAACTTTACCTACTCCACTTAAGTGGGAACACACCGCGCGCAGGAGAGAGACAGAGACTGGCAGATTCCGACCAGCCCTCTCACCAATCAAGAGTTTAAAAATGGACAAAGTTAGATCTGCTATGTGGTGGCATGATATGGAAATTAACAACAAAAAAAACGAAGTATTTGTACGTTGTTACATTCCACCACTGCAGATAGATAGGTGGCTACCAGGCTCATAATTCCCTTTTAATTGCAAACAGAAATGTTAATTTCCATATCGTGCCACCACGTAGCAGATCTATCTAACTTTACTTACGCCACTTACTTGAGAATGCACCATGCGCAGGAGAGAAACAAAGAGAGTGGCAGACTAGTCTCCTACTTTGCCTTTGTAGAATGGAATCGGTGAGTCTACAATAATTAGTTTTCCAAGCATTTACATGAAACCCATGATAGGCGGGGCTGACTGAAACGCAGTCAGTGTATCTTTTGCTTTTGGTCATTCGATTTTCATTTCAAGGACAAGTTAGTTAAAAAACAAATGGTTATTTGATTTTCGTTTTAAAATACTAAATTTTAAATTGAAATAGTTTTTTCCTTTTCATTTTCAAAAGGGAATGTGAACATTTAAAATTTGGATTTTTTGTTTTTTAATACTTTAATTGAATGACCAAAAGAAGACTCATTCCATTCAGATAGCCAGTGGTGGAGGAAGTACTGAATGCCAGTGCTTCAGTAAAAGTACAAATAACCAGAGATATATTTACTTTATTAAACCACAGAAATGTGAAGCAAAATGCATTACTTACATACTTCAATTTCCAAAGCAATGAAGGCTGCTTATAACAACTTAATATTGTGCATATTATTGTTAATATTGTGCTATCAATGTGGCTCAAAAAAACAAGGCTTGTAAACAACAGGTGGCAAAAGGGCATTATGAGAATATAAAGACTCAGCTCTTAAAGTTACAATGCAGCATTTATAAGTCAAACTTGGCATGGTTTTATTTCCGTTAGCCTAATAGCTGGTTTGATTTGCATTGAGAGATGATTTTATGGAAAGTAGCCCATGCCAATCTCTAGGTATGGTGAAGGGTATGTGATGATGTGGGGCTATTTTAATTCCAAAGGCCAAGGGAACTTTATAGGGATGCATAGTATCCTGGATCCATGAAATAACTGGCTTTTAAAAATAAAAATCTGCCTGCCTCTATGGGAATTTAACATAGGGGTATGTATACTTATGCCCCCTGTATTTTAAGGAAGACCATTTATTTATCTATAATACATTATTCATTCACAAAGAAAATTGGTGTCCTTAAAAGGTCGGATCTTTCCTCATTAAGATCAATTTCCAACAGATGATTTTTTTTATTCCTCTTTTTAGTAAATTTTAGCATGGGTATGTAAATTTATGAGCACAACTGTATATAGATACTTTACTCTCGTAGAAATACTACGTATACTTTAATACACGTCCTGTAGAGAACTACTCTGATACTTTAATACAATATAGGTACTGAAATGGCCAGCAGCGGCTGTTCAGAAGACTTGCAGGCAACGAGTGTTGCTGCTGAACCTTCTAAGCACTGTGTCCTTCCATTCGCTTGTGCATTTGCATGTCAAGTCTTTCTCAAATGCAAGCTGCACCAAAAGGGCCTTTCTATCGTGTAGCATTGAGCTTTTGTGTTCCGAAAAAAATTCTCAGAGTGGAGAATGAATTCTCACACGTTGCTGTGGATGCGCCAAATGTTAATGCATGTTTGAAAGCAGTCAGCACATTGGGCATGGCAATCAGATGGTTGTGGTATGTTGAGATGATGTGCTGTATGGTCCAGTCTCCCTCCATTGCTTGCTTTTGTGACATTAAAAAAACTCTTTAGCAACTTCAAACTCAGCGTCAGTTATACAGCTTTCAAATAGAGGAAGTTATCCCCTTCTGGATTTAGGGCTTCATCACCACGGAGTTTTTGAACACATGCTATTGCACTCACCACAACACTTAAACCAGTCAAAAAGTCAGTGTCCTCTCTCTGGAGAAGCTTGTTTGGTGGGTTAAGATGGCAAGGAACATGAAACTTGGCTCAGATAAGATGTGCACCTTTTTATAATGCTTAGCAATTGTTCGCTTTCTGCAGAATTTGTAGATGGAATTGCACACCTCAAAAAACTCCAAAAGTGCGGTCTCTGCAGACATAGCATGAACCACAACCAAATGCAACTGATGGTTGAGGCAGTGCACATATGGTATCTCACGTCCAAGTCTCTCCTGTAGAATTTTCTGAACACCACCACGTTTCCCCGAAATAATAGAAGCTCCATCATATACCTGACTTTTTGAGGTATCCAGGCCAACCTTGTTAAGTTCAGTCAGAACGGTGTCAGTTAATGTCTGTGCGTCACCTTTCTGAGCCGTAGCGATGCACAGTAGACTCTCTGTAACTTTGTTTGAATCATTCACAAACCAAAGCACAATCAATATATTTTCACACCCTGTGGGGTCACGTGTAACAGCCAAACAAGGGTCAAAGGTCAATTTTGAGCTCAAGATTTTTTTGCATACAAACATTTCTTCATTATAGCAACTAGTTGTTAAATTTTGGGAGTCCTACCTATAATACTTTTGTCTGGACAAAACAGAAACTTTAAAGTAATTTTTCTCAGTTTCACACTCTCAGGTCAGGTGGTAATTATTCAGTCAAGTGCTTTTTTCATTTGAGCACAGAGGCATGCGCAAGAAAGACAGTGCTGGACTCATGTTGCTGCTGAATGTATTTCTGATACACTTCTGCCATTTAGACTGTTTTTAAGTAAAATATGTAAATAATTACAAAACACTTGCATTTTTTAAAAGGAATTTCATGTTAGAAATGTTTCCATAGTTTTCTTAAAGGTCCAGTGTGTAACGTGTTCAGTTGTTCATTATCAAAATCTGTGTTGCCCGTTCACAAACTTGCTGCTAATGGGTATCATAGCTTCCCGGCCCCCGGCAAGTTTGAAGAAGGAAACCTGGAGGACCACACGTATTCAAAATCCAAATTTCAGGAACAGCAGTCTTCTTCTTCGCCCAGAAAAAGAAAAAAGATATTGAAAAGAGCAAGAGATCGGCTTTTTGAAGCCTGAAGGCTACTGTAGCTGTAATATGTACTTTGAACTGCGTGGTGTGAGAGAGTTGATTGCGATAAATGATCTCAACGCTAGATGCGAGAAATTCCTACACATTGGACCTTCTTAAAAGGTGCTAGCTAGCAGTTACAGCAGCAGTAGCTAGCTCTGTGCGCTAATTGCCTTTCTGACTTATAGCTGTTGAAGTTGAGCTGGGTTATTCATGCAGTAACATGACAGTACATTAGTTAATTTATATTTTGCCAGAATTTGTATATTTGTAAAAAAAGTTACTGATAAGACTTACCTTCTGTGTGCATATGTTAATGTTTGCGTATGGATTTGTTTTCATCTAAAATGTTTTAGTTTTACAAAACAAAAGCATAAAAAAGGAAACAAGACTTCAGTAAAGTACAAGACAGTCCAGATGTATGTTTATTGGAGGACTTTGGGTGTTAACTGGCTGTCTAGCTTTACACAGCAAAACGCGCTGCAAGGTCACTACACATCTTGATAATGACATTGAAATTATTTCTTACAATCCATGAGTAGTTGTTGTTAATATATGTTGTGAGCGTTTGCACGTTTTCCATTTCCTTTCCCCCTGGAGCTCTACTGAGGGCATGTCCCGGGACTTGCTGGACATACTGCGGGCCTGTGTGTGCTCCACTCCATCTCTACTGGGCTCCACAGTGTGGGGGATGACAGATACCCATAAGGACGAGCCACAACCCCTCTGAAATTGTTAAGGTTGTTTTTTGTCTCCCAGTTTTATAATTGTACTGGCAGAGACTGACCAAATTGTAGTGATGTATTTCATGCAGTCATATTTATTAATTGTTATGATACTGCTACTAAAAACTAGTTTTTGCACTCTGTGAAAATAGGTTATTAGGAAAATTGTTTTCCTCCTTCATTCATGTGTCTTTCTATGCATTTAGGGTAGATTTGAGTGGAGCCTATAGAGAGTCATGACAGACTCGTTGAAGTGATTGGCCAGGGGTTGGTTGTGTCCAGTCTGCTCTGCTGTTTCTGCTACAGGTCACATGGAGTAGCGGAGGCATTAGTGAAAAGAAAGGGTACAGCAGACGGCTATGTATTTCAGTTCACATCGACAACTATAGATGTAATAACACATCTGCAGCAGCAGAGACCAGTGTTTCTGTATTGTAGCTCCTTTCTATTTATTGTACGTGTTATTTTCCTCTCTCTGTGTTCTGTAGATGTTTGAGACTGGTGGATGACTTCCTTCTGATCACCCCCAGCACAACGCTTTCTCAAGTATGACACACACCTTTTCCACTCATATTACTGCTCATGTGACACAAGAATTGTCAGCCAACATTCATCTTTTCTCTCACATTGCATTCTGTTTTTCTCTTTCTTCTTGTCTTTTTTTAGAGAGATTTCTGTTGTCAGTTACATACATTTAGTTTAAGCACCTGGAATACTAAATGAAGATAACAATAATAATAATAATAATCTTTATTTGTTGAGCACATTTCAAATCCAAGTTCTGAAGAGCTTCAAAGACGAAGCAAGTTAAAAATCAACAAATTGTAAAATCAAGTTACAAAATGTATATGGTTTTATAATAAAAAGTATAAAACCAATTCCAGAAATATAAAAGAAATAAAGAAGCAATGTCAAATTTTTTTTTCATAAAAATCAAGATAAACGCTGCAAATAAAAGTATGCATTAGGAAACTACTTTTTTTTTTTTAATTTAAAAATAGTGTTTTGCTTTGAGGCCATCAGCAGTCAACAAGCAAAAAACAGCCGAAGCAGAGGTTATTGGATGGGTGGGTGCACCTTTCACACCTATCCCAGTTTCTGAACATGACGTCATCAGGGCTTTCAAGCATGTGAACACCAAGAAAGCAGCAGGACCCGACAGTATCAGTGGGCGGTTCCTCAAAGTATGTGCTGACTAAGTAAGCACCGGTGTTCACAATGATACTCAACCTTTAACTGGCTCAGTCTGTCATACCTACAGTATGTACTTCAAGAAGTCCATCATCAGTCATGTCCCCAAAAAAACACGACCAGCCTGCCTGAATGACCACCGCCTAGTGGCACTCGCCTCTGTAGTGATGTAATGCTTTGAACGGCTGTTCAAAGATTACAACTACTCCTCAGCACAGTGGACCCACTACAGTTTGCCTACCGTCCCAAACGATCGATGGAAGATGCTGTGGTGAAACACCGTGTTGTGGTATGATGAGACAAAGGGAAAGCTAAGACAACATCAGGTCATTCATCACAGGTCACAGGTCAGTGGGCGAGAATATTCGGCCAGTCTCTAATAACCAAACCTCTTCGTGTAGAAAAATGTATGTGTCTCTACAGATTCAGGGAATCTAGGCAGCTGTTTGATAAGGGAATGTTTTTGTTTACGGACTGTCTCCTTTTGGAGTTCGGTGAAAACTAGGCTTTAGTTAGGCCATCTGTGTTTTAGGCGCCCGCAATATCTTTGTTTCATTGAAGGTTCAGCTAAATGTAAAGCCTCCAGCATGAGTTTAAATACACCTTCAGGAAGACAGGAACTTCAGAGAGTTGGGACGGCATGACGTGGCCTAAATTTTCTCCTCAATTGAGAGTCCATTTAATGCTTCTGTGTAATTAATCAAAGTCTCATCGAATCAAAGTGTGGACATCACCAAGTTTGGATGGGACAAGAAAGAAGGCGAGAAAGGACGACAGAAGGTCATCGTGCCTGTGCTAGATGCAAGCCCCATTGCTCCTCCTGCCCTGTTGGACATTATCAGCTGTAGCTGCAAAGCTGGCTTTAAGACCCCACCCATGTCCTCCCCCCTGAGTAACACCTTCTCACCTCAGGCAGGCAGTCCCACCGTGCAGGCTCAACCGCTTAAAAAACTCCTTTGTCCCCCTGTCCATCAAAGTCCTAAATGAACAAACCAGACAGAGCCTAACCCCTGAAATGCTGCTTTTATCTGTACACATGTACATTTATAATCATGGTTCTACGTTGATGAGGCTGCTAACCCTTACTGCACATATTATGTACACTATTGGCGACTTTTATTATATGTCGTACAACGGGCAGTGTGCTATTTGTTAGCTGGTGGCAGTCTGTGCATGTACTATGAATGTGTCCTTAACGACTGGTGACAGTCTGTGTTCTGTATGTATGTATGCACTATGTTATGTTGTATTTCCTAAACCACAGATACTGTATGTACTGTATGTGCCCAAGACAAATTTCCTTAAGAACAATAAAAGCTTATGTTATTCATCATTAATGAGCCACACATGCATAAAATGGACATAGCCATTACACTGCACTGTGTAATCATAAACACAGCCTCACTAAGTGTTTGTTTCTTGCCAGGGAATTACACACCTGCAAGAAGGTAGCGCCCTTAGTCTCCTTTAGAAATAAATAAATGAAACATGAAAACATCATCATTATACCTGTGCCAGAAGGCCAATCCCTTTTAAATGTGGACTTTGAGAGGTGTACCCAACCAAACAAATTTAGATGGAACACGTCAGTTTATTGCCACTTTTTATTAGATTTTGCAAGTGCAGGAAATAGTTCAGGTGGATGAACTTTACAGTTTACCATCAAAAAGTTAAAAAAAAAGCACATTTATGTTCTCTGATGTCATCCTCTTTACAGGGAAGTGCAGTCTAGAGCGGCATCTGTGGGATCTGAGGCTGGCCAGGGTTCGACAGGGCTCCAGAGGACTTTTTGGCCATGCAGATGTAGACCATAGTAGACTACCAGCCAGCCCCAATTACAGCTCCCATCACAACCATGAAACAGCTCAAAGGTATAAGTATTTTTGCTTTTCTCATCCATGTTTAAAATCAGTGATTTGGATCTGATCTTCAGGGTGTGCCACGTATCTGTTACAGTGTCGGGAAAGACTCCTTAGAGAGAGAAAAACAGTCCTTTGCCATCTGATATAAAACACTTAAGTGATAAACTACAGTCATAAACACCTTAAACAACAACCACCATATCCATAAGGATGGATAACTGAAATTCATCCAGCTACTGTACTAGACCCCACCTCATCCCACAGCTGATTGTCTGGACTTTGATTCACACTCTGTGCTAGTTTTCCACAAAGAAGACATGCCATCATTTGTATGTGAATAAGTTCACAGTTAAATATTGTCAGCCACCACATGAATAAGTCAAATGATGACTTTGATTTTTTTTTTTTTTTTACATTACACTTACAATCTTTTGGAAAGCTCACAGAAATCAAATGGTTTTCGATGAACAGTAGAAAGCTTAAGATGTCATTAAAGGATTCATCATGACATTTAAAATGAGTGTTATGTTAAGACTACATTTACGTTCAAATGGTTTTTCCATCATCTACACTACGCAACAACGGGCAAAAGGAAAGAATTACAATGTTTAATAAATAGAAATATGTCAGCTGTCCAGTGAATTAAGATAGAATTTCACAGAAGCACTGGCAAAGATCAGGATGTCCCTTTCTGTTCAGTAACATTGTTACTTGCAACATTTTCTTAAGCTCTCTGGTTCTTCTGTTCCTGTGTTTCAACCTCAAAGCCATCGTTGCAGTAGGGATTTAGGTCTTTGCGAGCAGCAGAGGACCTCCTGATTCTACAGCAGATCAGTTTGTAGAGAGCCACCAGAGGGATGGAGATCACAGGTACTACACAGAGGAGGATGATTATGGCAAACACCCAGTCTGGATAGGGCTTCACTTCAGTTTGGGGGAATTTTTCCTGAAGAAAAACATAAAGAAGTATAAAATTTAAATTTGCTGATTGTCTTTATTCCCTTTAAAATGGAGACCACTCTCATACAGTATCGGTGCGCTAAATATGAAGCCACTGCAAGCAAGCGATTAGATTAGCTTAGCTTAGTCTCACATTGCCAGACCTGTCTCCACAGGGCTGTGGAGTAAGGTTTGACTACACCACAGATACATTCTGGGATAGAAGAAAAAAAACACTCCGAACACAGCGACATTGGCTCTGCAAAAATGGTCTCGGGGAAGGAACCTTTTTTTTGTGTAACATTTGCACACAGCAAAAGACAACTAAGTTAACCGTTCACCCAATACAGTGCCATGATGTATATAAATTAGCTGGATAAATGGTTAAACATTATTTGCTCTTACTAGTGTATCACTGTGTGTACTTTGTCCATAGTAATCCCCACAAGTCGGTCTCAAAGCGTCTTAATTAGATAGTAAATGCCGTAAACATCAACAAAAATCTTAACAATCATTAACGATCCAAATTTTCTTCAAAACATTCAAAACATGGCATTTTCAGCATGCTTGCTAGCTCCAAGTTTGTTGTTGTCTACCGAAACGAGGGATTTTGAGAACGGCAACACATTGAGAGCAGGAGCGGAAATGTACCCTTGTTGGCCCAGACTAAGCTTAGTTTAACTTTAAAGTCACTTTGGACTCAGTTCTACTAAATTCTTAACATCTCCATGTCAGTACCCTTGACTTGCTTACATAGGCTGGGTTCCATGTGGGATAAGATGGGGTTGTCTGTGCCTGGACGACCACGTAGGCAATCAACACCACCAGGAGCATTAAAGGACTGATCACCATCCAGCATGCCTTCCAGAAGATGTTAGGCCTATTCCCAGTCATGAAATAGATGTCTTCACTGAAACTGTCAGAGGTTACGGGAACAAGAAAAAATGTTTAACATGTTGGGATCTAAATTGTCCTAAGCTCATTGGACCATGCAGAATATTAAAGAAGAGGCGAACAAGTTACTTTTTCATTCCATGGACATAAATGACTCCAGTAATCTCAAAGAATGCAATGATGAGCAGAGGTACAGAGCCCACGTAGCTGTTGAAGACCTCCACCCAGTAGTTCCCCGAACCCAGGGTGAAGATGAGAGCCGTCAAGAAGGCTACCAAGCAGATGATCGCTAAGGAAGTGAGGAAAAAAAGCTCAAGGGGGAGTTCAAAGGGGAAAACGTGCATCCCTCATAACTTTTAGGACAACTTAAGGTGATTTGCAGGCACCTGTTACGAGTTCTTTTGGGATCCACTTAGGCACTAGTTTGAGGTCGTTGATGGGCGTGAGGACTCCCTCTATGTTGCCAAACATGGAGGAGAGACCCAAGCTGAAGAGCATGACGAAGAACAGTATTGCCCATATCTGCGAGCCTGGCATCTCTATCACTGCTTCTGTGAACACAATAAAAGCCAGGCCGGTACCTGAAGCGCTCTGTGGGAGAGAGGCAAGAAAGTAATGAGGGAACACAAACTGGCCGTACATATTTGAACGGTACATGATGTACTGTACTAGAAAGAAAAGGGAGGCGAGAGCAGAAAAACAACCAGGTTTTAAGGGGAGACGGAAATTTGAAAAATTAGACAAAAAATAGGCAAAAAGGCTAAAATAATGCAATGTACAAGATTGGATGTGTTTTCAAAGTTACAATACCTGGTCAAGGAAGGTTTGCAGTTTACAGTGCGTCAGGTCCAGACTGGCCACCTCACCTGGAGATGTTCCATTTAAATGCTCAAGCCAGTAATCATAGTTCTCCACAGTTATGTTCTGGTCTGAAAACTCAAAGTAGTTGGTAAGAGCTAAGATGTTTCTGCAGATGAGATACAAAAAGAATTGACCTCATTAGTATCAAAAAGAAAGACAAAAGATGCTTTGGGATTACATAAAGTATGTGTGCGTACATACCCCTTAATACAGGAGTTGTAGGCGGTGGTGGCTTTAAATCCCAGGATGGCGAAGATGGGAATGGAGGCGTAGAGAGATGTGGCACTATTTATTACTCCTACTAGAACAGCATCCCTCTCACAGTTGTTTCTAATTGACACAGAACAGAAAAAAAGTCATACACAAATCCTCCCAATTTTACTGAGGGTGTTAAGGAGTTTTATTGCTTACCTCTCTTCGTTGTAGCTGGAGAAAGCTATGAGACCTCCAAAGGCCACAGAGAGAGAGAAGAAGATCTGGGTGGAAGCGTCTAGCCACACCTGAGGGTTCTTCAGTATCTCCCACTACAGTGTGCGTAAACACAGCACTTCAGGTCATTGTGTCCAGCATACAATCTTACATAAACCTGTATTGGCAACAAGTGACCAAACTCACATCAGGAGTGAAGAGGTACACCAGTCCATCAGTTGCTCCAGGCAGAGTGAGGGCACGGATCAGGAAAATAGTCAGCACCAGGTAAGGGAATGTGGCTGTCACATACACAGCCTGAAACATGCAAACATATGATATAGCATTATTCATATATTATATATTTTAAAATAGCCCATTATATATTTTCCACCAGATAAACAGACCTTTCCCACGGACTCAATGCCTTTGATGAAGCAGATGTAGACCACACACCAGGCACTGGCCAGACAGATGACCAACCACCACTGCAGGGAGCCGCTGGTCTCAATGTCAGGTGTGATGTTCAGGGTCTCCCGGTACCAAAAGTAGTTCACTGGAGTGCTCTTCTCACACTCCACATTGTAGCCTATTTGGATGCAGACACAAGCGAGAACGTGGCATCTATGAAATTCTATAAGGGCTTAATCTGAACGTTATTAAGTTTTTTTGGGGGGTTTAAACATGCATCAGCTTTTGCAACGGAGTTCATCTATGTTTAGAGTAAACTTTTCTTTCGTATCCCATCAAGAGATGTGTTTGATTTAAAATGTGGAAGTATTTATTATGGTTACTATAAACAAATGAGACCATGATGATTATTGCTCTTTGTCTGTGACTCATTCAACTATCTTTCAAAAGCATGCTCTTTATATGTTGTGGTGCAGAATCCCTTTCTGTCATAAAACAATAAAAATCCAATAGTTTTCCTATAAAATCTGACCTGGATTGCCACGTAGAGCCTGATAGTTAAGTTATCTTGCATCTCGTAACTTTATTATAATTATGCTAGTTTCTCAAACTGATTGATACAGTTGAATTTTACATATAGTGGTATAGGCAATACTTCTGTCAGTGTGGCAGTAGCAATCACTGTGTGACAATAAAGGTATCAAGAGCAGCTAGAATGACTGGTGGGGTTTCTTGTTACCTGTGAGGTTATCATTGAGTGGACACTGGCTCCAAGGCAGGGGGTTTTGGAAAGAGTGAAATAAATACCACAGCACCCAGGCCAGGATGGTGTTGTAGAAAATGCCTACCAGGAATGACACCAACATGGAGGCAATTCCTACTCATAGGAAATAAAGGACATTTTCAATACCACAAAGAGTTTCTGCTCTTTAAATAAATAAGAATCTGACAAATAAAAATCCTTATAAATGTTACTTATAATTCTAGGCCACCCACCAACTCCACCCAGTAGTGGTGAGATGGAGTTCCAGACACCGATGCTGCCCATGCGCAGCCTCTGTCCTATAGCCAGCTCCAGGTAGAGCAGGGGGATGCCCTCAAACACCAGCGCTATTAGGTAGGGGATGAGGAATGCACCTAAAGACATGAAGTAACCATTTACCTCACAGTTAAACATCAGCTAGATTAGTCCTCAGCCCTTAGTATTCATCAACATACTTTGCAGAGAACATTTAAAATAAGGTTTATAATCATAAGTGGCTATTTGAACCATGTTAGTGAAACAAATAACTACTTTTTATTACCTTAATCAAGCAATAATAAGGGAGATTTTAGGCTACGCTAAGGTTGTTGGGCATCGTTTGTATATTAACGATTCTGATTCCAATTCCGATTGTTCCTTTCCATTCCGGTTCTTATCGAATCTCAATTCAGATTATTTGAATGGTGGAGTTGAAAAGGGTCACACGCTTATTTCACAAATAAGAAGAAAGTTTTATTTTGATTCAATGCAGACGGGGCTTTTTCAATGTAAAATAAAGCCACACTAGAGCACCGCTTACTGTGCTCCATGGCTGCAACACAACAAGCGCCTGGCCGCTACAGAAACCAAAACTTGTGCATGTTAAATTTGAAACCCATGATCAGATTTGAAACCAAATCCTGCAAACAATTCCAATAAAGAAACGATTCCAATGGAATCGTAATTTTTGAAACGATTCCAAGTAAGAATTGGTTCTCGATGCCCAACCCTAATGCTAAGCACTACTAAAAGACCTCCAGAAATTGAAATACATTAAACACTAACTGATCACTGGAATTTATTGGGGTTTTCCAAGTGACCAAAAACACAGTCAGGCTACTAAACTGTATTAAAACCACCACTGTTTCAAATAACACATATATAAGGCTAAAGGTACTCAAGAAAAATGTGTCTAATTTATCACTAAGCCAAGGTCAAATATAGGCTCAGCTGAGTTCCTGTGGGAAGCAGGAATCTCAGAGCCAATATGTGAAGGATATAGACTCTATGCACATTTACAGGATTGGCTGTTTACTCAACTACATTCTGACCATGTAGGATTATGTTTGGTTTTGGTTTGGGGCTCAAGAGATCTCACTGCGAAGTTTGTGGAAATCAGTACAGGAATTGGGGCAGCTGAGCGAAAACAATCCCTGATGTTTACCATGATCAATCAAACACAGATAAGGCTCACCATTTTGACAATGACTTGCCTTGACCATTTGTTAATGACTAATTATACTGAGGCAAAAAGAGACTCTAAAGGAGTGCTGCAAGTCAATTCACTATCTCATGATTGGATGAAATAGTCTGAAAAATAAAAGAAATGCAGTGGAAAAAACAGCATAAGTAATAAAACGTTTACATCTTTAATAGCAAACTTAATTAAACTGTGTTGTGATGTGCAATAGTGCAAATATAAGCTAGCTCAGCAGGTCGTATGTTAGCTTCGTATAATAGTATCTTACCTCCTCCATAGATTTGGCACAGGTAAGGAAAACGCCAGACGTTTCCAAGTCCCACTGCAAAGCCAATACATGTTAACAGGTACTGAACCTTGTTGTCCCATTTAGGTCTCTCCTCCACCCCGGAGTCTTTCGTTTTGCCCATCCTCAGCTGGAAAAAAAAGGCTTAGCACAATTCCAGCTCTCTTACAAGGATGCAACTCTCCTAATCGTAAAGTATACACTTCAACTGGGTAGTATTTATGTTTAATTGGTCCAGAATTATCTACCTGATCTCAGCTCAGTGTATGTGAAAATAAATACTCTCTTGAGTGGTTTGGTCCATGTGATGTCCAGAGCTCCTCTCGTCCTCCCTTTTTTTAACTCTCTTAGTGGGCTGTCCTTTAATGCCCTATCAGGTGTAGATTTGAGGGTTACAGATGTTATTGTTTTTTTGTATGAAGAAATCAGGCTGACAGGAAGGAAGGAAAAACATTGTTTTTTTTTTTTTTTTAGATGGGAGTGTGCTAAACCTCAGATTAATGGATAACCTGGTGATGCTGTTTCAATGATATACAGACCTTAAGTGCACCGTTCGGATGCGGTCAATAACAAGACACCATGACAGTTGTATCACAACCTGCCTGTATCTTTACCTCATACAGCAAAGTTTATACCTTTTAAATTAAACAGGGAGTGTTTCAGAGGGAGGGAATGCACACAGGTGACCAATGAAAGAGAAATGTGCCTAAAATAAAACTTTAAAGCAATAAAAATGGAGGAAAAATGGAAACTGTAATTACAATTTAATGGACTTTAATGGACTGAGCATACCTGACATCAGTATGTTACAGTAGTCAAGTCTGCTACTAAGGAGAAAACAAGCACTGATCTTGTGGTGCTGTGGCAGAATGTTATGTTTTTGTTATATTCCTTATCTGCAGCTGGTAAAATATCATTAATAATAAACCCATCGTGTCTTTATTTTCCTGTGACTGTGAGCTCAGCTTTAATCTGTTCTCCCACAAACCGATAGCCAGCCTAGATGTGTTTTACGCTGGTTCAGTTAAAATATACATACTGGAATTAGGACTCTGAAGTACCTTTTGTGTAGAGTTGCACAATAACAATAAAAAGTTGTATTGCATGATGATGATGATCTTTAGTGATACTGTAATCACTAAAGGGCACAGCTCAAAGAGTTAAATTTATGTTTTTGTTGTTGCTGTTGTCTATAATTTCTTTAATTGAGTCCAATAGTAACTTGCATCCGTTATTGAAATCACCAAGAGAAAACATAGATTTACAGAAATACTAATATACTGTACTGTAGATACTGAGAAGTTAATTTCTGGTCTTGTGGGAAAATACCAAAACAGTATTGTGGCTGAATCAAATGAGATACACCACAAATGGAACAACATGTACAACTATTCTTAATTTCACTAACAGCTGCTGAGCAAAAAGAAAGGAAATATATATATATATATATTGGACATTATTGCTTAATCTAGCATACCAAATGATGCAATCCCATTACCAGCGATGTCTGTTTATGCCGTGAAACAGGCACATTTCCGTCCGGCTGTTGAAGTTTTCGCGTTTCCTTCATTTGCTCCAGTCCAAAGACATGCTGGTAAGATGTTAGAAGTGTTGTCTGTCTATATGTGGTAGACTTGCGATAGACTGCTGATCTGTCCAGTGTAAACAGAACCAGGCAATCTAAGCCATTATCCTTTGACTAAATCAGACTTCTGATGCCTCATATTGGCTTCATATAAACTTTTGAATACAGTTTTGCACAAAAGGAGGACTGTGGATGTTGTCCCTCATCACTTACATCAAATGTATAGGAAGTGATCTTTTATTGGCCAGTATGAACAGGAGGAAGGATTATTAATTATTGGTCCAAACTATTGGTCCATGTTTGTCATCTATAATTCCCTTCTTGTTGAACTGATACAATTTCAAGCAATTTCTGCCACCTGCTGGTGTAAACATACTTCTGCAAAGCCCTGACCAACATCAACATCCCCAAGTCTCTGTCTTAACATCAATCAGTCACTTCATTGGCAACTAGTACAATGCAGAAAAACAACTTTTTATTAAACTTATAACCTTTAAGGCACTTTTTAAACATATTAATTAAATGCAACAGTGTAACACAAGAAATGGGCAGAAAGCAAAAAATAATGTAACAACAAAATGTGTAGAAAGCTCCTGATGCTTGGGGTTAATGTCGTTGTCATTATGCATCTATGACTTTCTCCATGTGAGCAGTACAGAGAGCCAAGAGATAAGCTTGTTCTTCTTCTTAGTTTTCTCAGGCTGTGCTGCCGTAGCCTCAGTATCCGCATAGAAGAGCTCCTCACGGGCTTGAGCTCGCTCTTCCTGCAGACGCAGCTCCAGCTGGGTCAGCTCTCTTTTTGATTCCGTTTCCACTCTTTTGATTGGGATGTTGAGGTTATATGGAGTCCAGTCTGCAGGCTTGGTGTCTGCTGCAAAGCTCACAGTAGGCTTGAGGTGGTTCATGATCTCTGCGGCTACGAGGCTGCAGGCCACCAAGGCCATCCTAACATCCTCCATCAGGCCCTCTCTACTCAGCCAGGTGTTGGGCAGAGCCTCGCAAAGTGCGATTCTGAGTGGCTGGCACAGTTCCCGGCTCAGTTTTATTTCGTTCTTTGAGTCCTCAAGGCGTTTGAGGTTCTGGAGGAAGACTCTGTTTTTCCTGTATTTCTTTGCGTCCTTTTGCAGCAACACGTGGATGTGCTCCACCATCTCGTTCTCAAAGGCCTGAGTCTTCGGGTGCTCTGGTCTGTAGAGGTTATTGCCTCTAAAAAATTCCACCAAGACACTTCTGATGGTGGATGCGTTCACCAAACCTCTGTCTGTGATCAGATCTGCTCTCTCAGCATGACAGTCGCCTGCCATAAACTGGAAAGTGCAAAGCTGATGTGGTTTGAGGTTTGAGGTTCCAGCTTCATGATGTTTCCCCTCAGTGCTGGAGACAAGCCCCTGGTCTTTACTGTGATCAGTAAACAACCAGCCGGCCAGACTGTGGTTCAGGGTCAGAGCTGCTGTTTCAACCTCCTCATAGAAATCAGCCAAAAAGTACTTTTTGTCCACCCACACAACATCCCGGTTGGACAGGCGAGGCTCTGTGAAGCGTTGCTGGTAGTCCACTATTTCCTTGTCTGTTATCCTGGGGAAAGCCTTCTGAAAGACCTTTGTGTATCTTATCCAGGATCCATGCTGCTCAAAGATTTCCTCCTTGATAGACTCAGGGAGAAACTGAGAGAACAGCCGGCTCTCCTCATCACTTGGTGTCTGGTCGGGAGTGAGCTCCCCTGCAGACTCAGCCTTGTCAGTTACGAGGACAGCCTCGCTGATGTGTTGAGGGATGAAGCTCAGGAGTGCAGGGTCTTTTCTCACCAGCTGCTTCCTCACCTGAATGGATGTGCCAAATTTTTTCATGAGGCTGCTCTGGAGCAGCACGGCAGCTTTCCACGTGTTGAAGGGAGGAGGAGGGAGGTTTCCATCCACAGAGACGCCTGGGACTTTCCTCAGGGTCTCCAAAGTCACTGCACTCATGTGCAGACATAGTGTTAGCAGTTGTTGCTGTGTCAGATGAGCTCCTATGTGGCCCCTCAGTGGGTTGAGCCTCAGCATCAACTGGACGAGCAGATCTTCCACCAGGTCCCTGCTGACAGTGACAGTAGCAGGAAGAGGGAGCTGGATATTGACCTCTTTGAGGGAGGAGCTGTGGAGCAGCACTTGTGAAGGCTCAGTGCCGGTGCCCGTCTGAGGGTCCGCTCGCTGCGGGTTAAAGGATGTGTTGGTGTCCATGATCTCGACAAAGCAAAACTGCAAACTTTGCGGTCCTTTGGAGAAGTTGGCATCCAATAAGATTTGTTGTAGTAAACAACAAGATAAAACAGTCAAAGACAAGTAAATCAAGATGTGGTTGGTCACTTTCAATCTGTGTGAAATGACAGGATTGGCAAAAGTTGGAACAGAAAATGTAGATTCTAAACTCTGTCATAGTCAGCCCTGCTGTGACGCCACATTCTAATTAATTTATTCTCACATTCTATAGAACTAGAACTATTTGATAGACAGGTTGTCATAGTGACCAAAGTGTGTGCGTGTGTGTATATACTGTATATATACTGTATATGTATATATATTTATGTGTGTATAAATACTGTATATGTATATTTATATATATCCATATACACATAAATATATAAACATATATGTTGGCCTATATAATATAATTAAAAATAATAATTCAATTTTAAAGCCACAAGAGCTTTCAACCTACTATCACTCCCAAATTGTTTGACTGGTGTTTTCATACAGTGACCTACACTAATCATGAACTTTTTTTTTTTTTTTTTAGCATTGGTGGTATTTGGATACTTTGGTCCTGCTCTCTGTAACAAACTGCCTCATGACCTGAGGTCTGTCCACATTCAGAGGCTTTCTACCAGGGTTATGTGTGGGTTTCAGTGGTACTCCTGGCCCTTACAGGAGACAGACCTAGACCTATTTTTAGAGTTGTGTGTTAAATTAAAGGAATAGGTTGACAGTCAGAGAGATGATTGATACCACTCTCATGCCTGTACATCAAGTAAAGCTAGAGCAAGCAGGTATTTAGCTTAGCATAAACAGTGAAAACAGGTAGAAACAGATTGCCTGACTCTTTACATAATCCTCCCAGCAGTACTTCTAAATTTCACAAATTAGCATGTTCAATTTTGTTTGTTTAAGCCATACACATCCCTATATCAAATGCAAAGTATCTTGCCTTCTCCATATGTTTTGCTATGTTAGATCTGGTTCACCTGGCCTTACTGCCTCTCTGTGTTCTGTCAGTGTGAGGTCTCCCTCTTTTGGCTAATTTGTTGCTCTACATCTTCCATCTAAATATTTGTGATGCATGGTTAGTGCCCAGAAACAACATTAAAGTGCTAGAGCAGACATGTGTTGCTTCTTGACACCTACTGTCTATAATTAAAAGTTGCTGCAATCAGAGTACAGTGGGCTTTTTGGGAGCGGGGTCTTAAAGAGACAGGCGCTCAAATGGAGCGTTTCAGAAAGATGGTGAATACAGGTGCACAGACAGTTTTTTTTAAACATTAAAGCATGTAAACAAAGTAGAATAAAAGTATGAACATACAAAATTAGCATATTGTCTCATTTAAGAACTTGTGCATGGATACAAAACCCACTGTTTTCAGTAGTAATTTAAATATTTTTTTAGAAACAAGTAACAACACAACAGATTAAGTTAAAAAATATTTTATTATACTCTGAAATGTATGACTTTATAAGCTATTATATAAGAATTTTGGCTCATTCTTTCTCTGGATTTTATTTGTTTCTGCAGCAAACAAAGACCAGCCTACATAATGCATACACAGGCACCGCCAGACTGGGAACTCCCGCCAAAAGAAAGATGATCACATTGATCCATGAAGGGTACGGTACTGATGCCAGAGATGGGAACTCCTCCTGTAAACCGCAAAACAGTATCATTTGTTACCACTATATGCTGTATTATCAACATTTACCATACAAATGTTGTACATCACAAATATGTCTAGTTTGTAATGAGGCATCATTAGAAACTAGACATGTTTGCTATCAGCATATCTGCTCTAGCACTTGGTGTTTCTGGGCACTAACCATGCATTACAAATATTTAGATGGAAGATGTAGAGCAACAAATGAGCCAAAAGTATGAATGCTGAGATCAGAACTAATACACCCAAATATAAATGATCACCAATTACTTTTATGAGCTTGTGCACTTACAGAGTTGGGATCCCAGACTAAGTAGGTGAGCTCTTCTTGGACTTGTGTCACCAGGTAGAAAACTAAAATAACCAGAACGATTAGAGGACTGATGAACCTCCATGTAACCTGCCAGAAGATGGAGGGCTTATGTCCGACCATGAACTCCAAGTCCTCATTGAACCTGCCACACAAGAGGGGTTTATATAGATTATAATGTGCTGTATAACTTTATTTAATCTGATAAGTACCTCACTGAGAGTAACAATCTATTTTACAAGGGTGCAAGTAGTTTTGAAAAGTCAGCCATCTCCGTAAAGCTTTGCTCAGTAACTGGCACAGCATGATGATGCTAATGCTGTATGATTATTCATTAGCAAGTATCAAGATGAATAAAGCAAAACCCACATGGACATTGGGTTGCTAAAATAGTTTAAATAAGCACTAACCTGTCTATGCCGTAGATATATACAACCGCTATCATCTCAAAGAAACCAATGGTTAGAAGTGGAACAGATCCTGCAAAGTTGTCGAAGAGAGTTACCCAATAAATCCCTGAATGCTGCGCAAACAGGAGGGAGATGATGAAGGCAACAGCACATGTTACTCCTGAAACGCACGTCCACAAAAACAAGAGCGCTTGTGTTAAAACAAGAATCAGACAATTAATCTGGGGTTGCAAAGCCAATATGCAGATTGTTAACTACAAAACACAATACCAGTCAGTGCTTCTTGGGGCCATTTTTGAGGTAACATATTCAGGTCTTTCAGTGGGACCACCACTCCCTCAATGTTGCCAAACAGGGTTGAGATTCCCAAACACAGAAGCATGATGAAAAAGAGGACAGACCAGGCTGGAGAACCAGGCATCTGGGTGATGGCTTCTGTAAACACGATGAAGGCCAGACCTGTTCCCTCCACTCCCTGTACAAACACATTAGTCGTAATGCAGTTAGGAGCAAAATACAGTAACAACATGGAATCTGACAGATATTCATCAGTATAGTCACCTCACTGAGAAGTGTCTGCAGGTCACAGATTTTGATGTCCAATCCGAGAATAATATCAGGAGAGGAGCTGTTGAGATGATTAAAGGCTGCGTCGTAGTTGCTTGTAGAGATGCTGTCTTCAGGAAGTTCAAATGCATTTAATAATGTCATGATGTTACTAGGGAGACAATATGTCACAGATTAGTAACTCTGGATTACAACTCATATGTTTATAGTGTAGAGGCCTCTCAGAATTATTATGGGAGCAAAGCAGGAAATAATGTGACAAAGTATAAAAGTGACAAATTCTGTGTGAGGAGGCAGGTTGAGGTTAGCCTGGCTCCGTCCTCCTACGTACGTAGTCAATTTTCATTTCCCTTCAGTACTCCGTCTGGGTTTGCGGTATATTCTGGGTATTCTCCGGCCAAATATTTGGCGGTCCAATCAGCGAACAGAGGGAAGGGCTGAGAACGATGACGTTGAGGACGTGCGCTAGAAAGATGCGAGCAAAGCCATTCGGTCCGTTGTGGCAACGCTGCTGAATATCCAGAAGTTAAAGCCCGAGGAAGAACAACATGTGCCAAATTTTGTTGGTGGCCATGATGTTGTAGCCTTCCTGCCCACGAGGTTTGGAAAAGTTTTCCAGCTCGCTCCGTTAGTGGTGAAGGAGTTGGCTAAGGCTAACGCTAGCGATGCTAATGTTAAAAATATAAGCCGATAGTTGTCGGTCTCCCCTCTTGTTGCACATGCGCATGACATACGTCACGACCAAACGTTAGCAATTGGTTATGGCAGATCCAGAGTGGCTCTGGGCAGATCCAATAGTTTTAAATTTCAACAGAGTACCCGCTTTCAAAGAAGTTAACACTTGTCAATGGAGAGTGGCCAGACTCTCTGTACAAATGAAATGTACCAGAGTCTGGTAGGACCAGGCTAGGTTGAGGTGGTGGATGGGTCACAAACAAACAGGACTTTCACCCAGGAGGGCGCGGTTCGTGTCCCGTTTGAAAATAATAAGCGTCACATGCGTAACCGGAAGTGAGTAACATAATGTCTGATTTCAACCCAAGACACGGTTATCACACCAGTCAGAATTATGTTTCAAAGAAAACTCAACTCCTGGCTGTTTTGTGATGTGTAGTAGTAGTACAAGGAGTAGTTTTACATTTAAATTTGAGATCTTTATGTTCCCCCACCTGCCAGATCCCACTTTAACCCCTGACTCTAACACTCCTATGGGTCATACTAGAGGGTAGGAATAAACAACCTATATGCTCGTATGGTTTGGAGCACCTGTTGGAAAGGATCGATTCAGGTTTTTCAAGTCTATCTTAATACAACACCCACATGTTTACTTACTGGTTGCTGTAATTATTCCTCCTGTCAATACTTATTGTAAAGGGACTGTACCAAATGTCACAGAAAGGTAATCCATAGACCCTGAGATATTTCAGTCTGGACCAAAGCGTTATAACCACCGTGCCAACCAACATTACCATCAAAGGTTTGAAGAAATTTTGGATTGGGCAACAAGGCAGGCCTGCTTGGTTTTTTCTGGGAATGATTGTTAAGATTTACAAAGAACATGTTTAACGTTACAGCATTTACTATCTAACTGGGACGTTTTGGGACCGATTGGCGGGACTGCTGTGGACGAAGTAACGTTGCACACGGCGATACACTGGTAAGAGCAAATTATGTTTAACCATGTATCCAGCTAAATTAAATAGCATACGTTACTGTATGGTGTGCACATTTAACTTTATTTAATATTGTATGTGGCGTTTTCTTTAATCAGGGTGCAAACGTTCCACCAAAACAAGTTCTTTCACAAAACCATTTTGCAGAGCCACCGTCGCTGCGTCCGGAGCTTAGTGCCGCCCGAGACAGTTTAGTTGGTGTAAAGAAATGCAAACAACCCAGAACGTTTTTTTCTCCTATCCCGGAATGTATGTGTCCTAGACCCAGACCTTTCTCTGCAGCACTGTGGAGATAGGTCTGGCAATCTGAGACTACTCACTCACTGATGCAGCTGTCATATTTTTCTGTGGCCCTGAAGCCGATGATGGTGTAGGTGACTGTGGCAGCATAGATTGAGGTGAGGCCAGTTATGACCGACAGGATCACAGCATCTTGCATGCAGTTGTTGCTTGGCAAAAAAAGAAAAAAAAGATTCAGGACACACTCTATGTCTGAGACAGGCTACTATATATTTTTATGTTTTTGGGCATTTTAGGCCTTTATTATATAGGACAGCTGAAGATGTGAAAGGTGGAGAGGAAGGGGGAATGACATGCAGCAAAGGGCCACAGGTCAGAGTCAAACCTGCGGCCGCTGTGACAAGGACTGAGACTTTGTACATGGGGCGCATGCTCTACCAGGTGAGCTATCCAGGCGCCCCCGACAGGCTAGTATCTTTATTGTGAGCTTAATAACAGTAGAACTGCTGTGTGGTTATAAAAACAGGGCTTCTATAAATGTCTCTTACTGAACAGGGTTGTAGCTTGAGAAAGAGATGAGGCCTCCCCAAGCTAAGCTAAAGGCATAAAAGACCTGGGCACCTGCATCCAGCCAAGTAGTTGGTTTCATCAACTCATCAACCTGCAAGAGTGACGCATACATTGTGATGTGTCTTTGTTTTATTAGATATATAATTGCCTTTTTTTTATGTTGGTGATTTAAAACATACGTCTGGTGTGAAGAGGAACTTTATTCCACTCAGGGCACCTTTAAGAGTCAGTCCTCGAATCAGGAAGATGGCCAGCACTATGTAAGGCAGGATGGCTGTGACATACACTGCCTGAGGTCATGACAAGAAAAGCAAATCGTGAAATAATTGGTCGGTGGTGATTCAGAAAAACACGTTGTTTGTTGTAAAGGTTTGACAGACCTTGCCTGAAGTGCCGATCCCCCGTATGTAGCAGACACACATGATTGTCCAGGCAGCTAGCAGGCAGAGTACAATGGGCCAGTGGATTCCTCCAGAGTCCACAATGGAGGCCGAACTATTCAGAGTCACTCGGTAAAAATAGTAATCCACAGTGGAGCTTCGTTGACACTCTGGTACAAATCCTGAAGGGGCAAGAAACAGTCCTTCAAGTGTTTTAATCATGAGTAGAATTTTAGTTCTTAATAAGAATGTCTTTATATTTAAATACCTGTCCCATTGTCATTGAGAGGACACTGAGCCCAAGGCAGTGGGCTTTGAAAGGAATTGAAGAGATACCACAAGATCCAGGCTATTAAGGTGTTGTAGTACAGTCCAATCAATAAGGACACCAGCATGGAGGCTACACCTGAGTAGGAGAGAATCATTAACTGATGTGTTTTTTTGCCTCTGGTTTTCGACAAATCTTTTCAGAGCCTATTTTACATACCAACACCAGTCAGATAAGGGCTGATGGCCCTCCACACTCCCACGCTGCCTTTCCTGAGACGCTGGCCGATGGCAAACTCCAGCAGCAGGAGAGGCATTCCTTCCACCACAAGCAGGATCAGGTAGGGAATCAAAAAGGCACCTGAAAAATTTATGATCGGTAAGTAGTACAATTACCTGCTCTGTATTGTTGCATTTATGACAATCATAAGCCCCCACCAACGCCTCACACCAGCCAAAGTCCATCATTTACCGTAATAAAACGCCACATTTATTCGAGATAGTGCTATATTGTACAATCATGCAGTATTTTCATCCTCTACAAAACAATCTTTGCAATCTTCAACTGTCTTTAGTTGTTTGACAGAGTGATTGCTTTCAAGATTCACACGTGGGAATCTTTACCATTTCTACCATCCGTAATGTGAACATCTAGTTAAAAGAAATCGGCAGATTCAGTTGTACTTCAAATGTATAATGACTCACTTAACACCAGCCATATTTTGAAAAGAAACACAAAAATATGCACAAAGGACAGGAAAATCTTCGGAAAAGGAAGGGGTTCATAGTTCATATATATATATGTATATATATATATATATATATATATAATTCTGCACCGATACAATAAGTCTCTCCAGGAAAATCATATTTGAAAGATAAAAGAATACCAAATAGGTATGGGTAGTCCTTTGTACATCAACCACACTTTAATTTGTCAATCATTCAAGAATTGACAGCCCATAATGATAAGATGTCCCTTTTCTTTACCACTTCTTACCTCCTCCATGACTTTGACACAAATAAGGGAATCGCCACACGTTGCCAATCCCAATACAGAAGCCCACGCAAGTTAGGATGTACTGGGCTTTGTTGTCCCACTTTGGCCTGTCCCCGGCTTCCTCCTCCTCCATCCTGTCCAGATCCTCATAGGAAGGGATTCTGTCATCCAGTCCTGGGTTAGGAAGAACCAGTCTCATAGCGACCCCACTGAAGCTGAGATGTTACACTATTGTTCTTGAAAATCAAAGTGAGGGCTCAGTGTATGCACTCTGCATTGTTAAAACAAGTTTATGATCTTTTATTTTATTGGATGCAATCCACAGATTAGCCCATGCACACTCTGCATTTCTGTTTTATACTACAGTCATTCAGTTTAGACAAACATTATACAAACAGTGGCACAGTAGCACTGTCCACTCACAACAAGCAGATCCTGGGTTTGAATCCACTGCTCCAGGGAGTGCTCCACCACTACTGTGTGTCAAGTAGGTGTGCTCTATTTTTTCTTTTTTTTTTTTGCAACTTTGTTTGGGATTCAGCACTAAAACAATTTCAACTGAGTTGATTAGGTCCTTTAATGGTTTCCTGCTCTATGATCTAGTCTTGAGGCCCAAAGTTGAAGCTACACTACCTTGTGTTGAATCTACACCTGTCATTTATTACATACCAGGGTTAACGAGGGACTGCTTCTTTGACAGTTAATAGTGACTAACATTTCAAGTCAGCGTCTTCATCAGACTCTGTTGATGACTTGACGGTCATCTTTTTCAGTCATTATATAAGACATGAGAACAAGGAGAGTGTATATTTTGTGAATCATTAAAGGAAAATAGTCTGCCAGTCGACCAAGTGCACTGAATGAGCAAGAGGTAAAGTTCAGTTTGGCTGGAACATACATCAATAAAACTTTTAAAGGGGTGATAGAATGCAAAACCGATTTTACCTTGTCAAAGTTGAATAATGACAGTTTAGTGGGTAACTAGGACATATATAGACACCTCTTTCCTCTGCAAATCTCACAATTTGAAACTGCCTCTGAAACGAGCCGCCTAGTTGACGTCAACTCTGCGGCTCCTCCTCATTTGGCTCCAGTCTCTCTCTTTGTCACGCCCCAACATTTACATAGGCTACACAACTGACCTGAGATCAGGTAGTCTTCTGAATCTATGTTGTGCAGATCTCAGAAATTGTATACATTGTTCATCTGCTATTTCACCCTTTAAATTCACTTCTGAGACTTTTTTATGCGAGAAATCAACTATGTAGAGGTCAAATATGGCAGTTTTACGAAAATTGATGTCTAATTGCAAATTTTGTCCGACTGTGTGTCGGAGTTCAGCGGCCAGTGCTGCCTGTGTTGTTGCCTCGCCGCCTGGCCTGTCTTCCTTCACAGACCCCGGCCTGCTGTGAGGTAGATGGAGCTCCGTCACGGCTGGCAGCCCACGGCACTACATACCGGTGCAAAGCCACCGTTCTTTGGGTTAATGGACTACCAAACGCCGCTGCCCTGACAGAGCTCCAGGGCCTGCCGCTCCCCTCTTCCTGCTAAATGGCCGGTGTGTGTGAGTGAGAGTGCAGTCATCAAGCTTGTTACGCCAGCAATCTCTTACCACAGGTTCCAGTTAATCTTATAATGTGTGTAATTATAATGTGTTGAGTTATTTAAACAAACGATCGGGGAAATAAACGCCTCTTGTCCGCGAGTCCCATTGATAGAGCCTGTGGCTGGATGGAGCTCTGTCAATGAGAGCTAGCTAGCCTCCTCTTAGAATTCCTCTGAAATTCACAAAAATTCATAAAATTGAAATCAGACACCATTGTTAACTTTATAAGACCTTGGGGTAGATGTTATATAAGTGGCGTGACAAAATTCAAACTGTAAATATACTCTAATTATGCCGAAAATGAAGCTAACTAGCCGCGATCTGTACACATAGGATTGAAGGGACAGTCGCAGCTAACGAAACCCCTAATGTTCACAAAAATTCATTAAATTGAAATCTGACACCATTGTTAGCTTTATAAGACCTTGGGGTAGATGTTATATAAGTGGCGTGACGAAAATGTTCAAAGGGCTTCAAACTGTAAATATAGCTACTCTAGTTATGCCGGCAGCTGGCAGCCAGCCGGCTCCGCGGAGCCCTGAGTATTCCAGTAGTCCAGTACCCAGGGAAACGGTGACTTTCACTGGGTATGGAGGTTGCTGCTTTCTTGTCAGACTGTGTGGAGCTCCTAGCTAAAGTCCGACACGTCTTACCAAATTTGCAATTAGCCATAAATTTTCGTAAAACGGCCCATATTTGAGCTTTATATAGTTGATTTCTCGCTTAGAAGTGAATTTAATAACGAAATAGCCCTGAAATATGAGACCTGCTGTTGAGTCTCCAATGTGTTTCTATGTGGTTTGCTCAAACCAATCAGCGCGCAGCTCATCTAAATATTCATGAGCATACCATATTTGGAAGAAAAGCTCTCGTTCCAAATAGAGCCATATTCACAGGGTAGTTAAGGGCCTAATAAAATATTTTCAGCCCAACCAATGTTACATACGCTATTAGGAGACCTTAGGGAACAGTGTAAAATACCCTATATAATCATTCTATCACCCCTTTAATAAAATAAAATCAACTAATAAAAAAATAAAACTAATAATCAATGATTAGTTAATTTAGTTACTTATTGTTGCTTATTATGTTATTTATTGCAAACTGTATTAACACTACAGACTACAGGCATGAATCCATCTCAACTTTCAATTTGTTATTATAAGGACAAAATCTATCAATCTACAATCTTAAATCAGTTTGATTGAATGGCCTGGCTGTAATACAATAGATCCATATTTACCATAGGTGGATGATTGCTTGAATAAGGGATTTATTATTCCAGTAATAGTGGTCAGTTGATGTTTAATCAGCCAACAAAAGCATGTTGGGCTTTGTTGTATCAGCTGACCTTACCAAAGCCGCTCTACGGAAAGCCTTTCCACTCCCTATTCAGCCCCATTGTACCGAATTTGGTTGCAGTTCCACCAGAGTTTCACTGGGGGTGATCGCGGTCCAGTGCAAAAATGAATGGGACTCTATGGAGCTAGACGGCTAAATTTGTCTCTTTTGCCTGATTGTCGTTGAACAATCTCAGATTTGATTGTAGTTTTTGCAAGTTCAACATGGTTTATAGGTCGAAAGTTGAATGATCGAGTACTTATGTCCTTTCGATTTCTTACAGGTTGAGTCGTTGTTGCCCATAACACGCTAGCATTCTGCTAATGAATGCTGATTGGTCAGTGAAGGACTGATTACAATCGGAGATCCCGCTTAAAGTCCCTCAACAGTTTCTGTTGATGTCTGTGTTACTTGTTACTTGTTTTCTCATTTTGCAGCTTTTTTTTCTAAATGCTGCACATGTGTTGTTAAATTGGTGAAGATGTTTTCTGAATTTGCTTATATTTTGTCTATTTGCATGTGTTTTCTTGAGTTGCAGTGTTTTAAGCTCGCAGGGCCACCTCATAAACGGGTGTTACACCTGGATGGAAAACTGTATGCAGTTTGTCTCTGAATATAGAAAGGTCCAATACAACAAGAAAGCATATTAGCAGGCTAATTAGTGCAATGAGTAAGTACAATATATTGATACAGCAGAAACAAATTTGCACAAAACATGAGGAGAAGTTTGAGTAGTTTACTTAAGTGCATCAATAAAACATAAGTATAGTGCTTTAAGAAGCTTGCATTTTGTTGTATTCTGAAAACGTATGACTTTTAAACAGTTCTATTTTTTCTTACAGCAAAGAAAGACCAGCCTACATAATGCATACACAGGCACCGCCAGACTGGGGACTCCTGCCAGAAGAAAGATGATCACGTAGGTCCATGAAGGATACGGTACTGATGCCAGAGATGGGAACTCCACCTGTAAACCACAAAAAATATTATAATAATATATTATAATTATTATAATAATAATATAAAAATATTAGTGCATGTGGTATGCAATGGCTGTTTAAATGTTGGTGAAGTATGGCTATTTATCTACTAACAAGATGTATGCTTAAACCAACCCGTTCTCACTCCCAACTCGTATGGCAGTTGACATAGATGACGTAGTATTAAGAGTGACAACGGTAGCGAGTAGTATTAAAGCCCGAAATTCCGCTTGGGGAGGGTGGTTGGGGTGGAGGATGGGTCAAACAACACGTCTCACACAAAAGTGCATTTTATAACCCCACCCACGATCTTTTCCTAAACCCAACTGTCGCATTCCTGTTTTCCTAAACCCAACTGTCCTATTCTTGTCCCTCGTGTCACGTAAACGCACCTTTTATAAGCCCACCAACGATCTTTCCCTAAACCTAACTACCTAACTGCGTCAAAAGTGATGACAATAGTACCGACCCAGCGCGTTTAGATCTGATGCTAAAGGAGACTTTCAGCGTCAATAACAACACCCAAGGCATCAAGGATTGGAGTGAGAATGTGTTGTCTTAAACACAGAGGAATAACATTTACCTAAAAATGTTTAGCCTGCCATATAATTTGTGTATTTTGCAATGAGTGAACATTAGAAATAAAGGCAACATAAAGAAGGGATGTTTAGGATGACGTATTAGCTGATCACAGCTCTTGTGCACTTACAGAGTTGGGATCCCAGACTAAGTAGGTGAGCTCTTCTTGGACTCTTGTCACCAGGTAGAAAACTAAAATAACCAGAACGATTAGAGGACTGATAAACCTCCATGTAACCTGCCAGAAGATGGAGGGCTTATGTCCGACCATGAACTCCAAGTCCTCATTGAACCTGCCACACAAGGGTTTTAATTAGTTTAGAAAAGTTTTTAAATATGTCATGAAGCCATCGCTGTTACACAGGACTTAAATAGGTCAGCCATCTCCATAAAGCTTTGAATAATAAAGCTCAATAACATCATAACATGCTGATGCTAATGCTGTATGATTATTCATTAGCAAGTATCAAGATGAATAAAGCAAACCCAGGTGGACATTGTGTTGCTAAAATAGTTTAAATAAGCACTTACCTGTCTATGCCGTAGATGTATACAACCGCTATCATCTCAAAGAAACCAATGGTCAGAAGTGGAACAGATCCAGCAAAGTTGTCGAAGAGAGTTACCCAATAAATCCCTGAATGCTGCGCAAACAGGAGGGAGATGATGAAGGCGACAGCACATGTTACTCCTGAAATGCACGTTCACAAAAACAAGAGCGCCTTTGTCAAAATATAAAGCTAAGACAAATGCTAAAGATGTTTCATTGGGAATGGAAAAACTGAGGAACTAATTGAATTGGATTTTAAACCCAAGTTACCAGTCCGTGCTTCATTGGGCCATTTTTTAGGGAATACGTTCAGGTCTTTCAGTGGGATCACCACTCCCTCAATGTTGCCAAACAGGGTTGAGATACCCAAGCAGGAAAGCATGATGAAAAAGAGGACAGACCAGGCTGGAGAACCAGGCATCTTGGCGATGGCTTCTGTAAACACGATGAAGGCCAGACCTGTTCCCTCCACTCCCTGTACAAACACACATTAGTCGTAATGCAGTTAGGAGCAAAATACAGTAACAGCATGGAATCTGACAGATATTCATCAGTATAGTCACCTCACTGAGAAGTGTCTGCAGGTCACAGATTTTGATGTCCAATCCGAGAATAATATCAGGAGAGGAGCTGTTGAGATGATTAAAGGCTGCGTCGTAGTTGCTTGTAGAGATGCTGTCTTCAGGAAGTTCAAATGCATTTAATAATCTCATGATGTTACTAGGGAGACAATATGTCACAGATTAGGAACTCTGGATAATGAAAAGATGAATTTAGATTTCTTTTTTTTAAATCTATCTTAAAGTGCTCATATTATGCTCATTTTCAGGTTCATAATTGTATTTAGAGGTTATATCAGAATAGGGTTACATGGTTTAATTTTCAAAAAACACCATATTTGTGTTGTACTGCACATTGCTGCAGCTCCTCTTTTCACCCTGTGTTGAGCTCTCTGTTTTAGCTACAGAGTGAGGCATCTCACTTCTGTTCCATCTTTGTTGGGAGTCGCACATGCACAGTAGCTAGGTAAGGACTACTAGCCAGTCAGAAGCAGAGTATGAGGGCGTGCCATGCTAGCAGCTAGGCGAGCATTATAACGTGTGTTACAAAGTGACGCATGTTCGTCACGGAAGTAAAGGCTGGACTACCATAGAGCTGTTTGGAGCAGTTTGTGAACAGTGTTTTCTGTTGGAGATGGTAAGTCCCTTTGGGGTGGACTTTGGGCTTTCTCACTTTGTAAACTTATAACGTGCACAATAAAAGATATATATATAAAACAATAAAGGAAAGGGGAAAAGCCAAAAAGCTCAAAAACACTCACATGCTCATACGTACACTATAATAGACAACTGGTTGCTGGAATCATTACTCCTGCCCATACTCACTATAAAGTGTCCCATTCCTAGTGTGACTCCAATGTAAAAGATGGGGATCAACGACTGCGGACCTTATTCCATGAAAAAATGCATTCCTAAGTGTAGCTACAGCCACCCTGCTAGCGTGGCTAAAACGTTGGTATACCAAACCTACTAAATACGTTCCAGGAGGAATGATAACAGCAACCAATACTGTAACTCATTTAACTTGTATATGGACATTTGTGGGTTTGACTCGATAAGGTTGTGATTATAATAAAACTGTATATAAGACCATGTATCCTCACTTGTGTTTCAGTTACTTTTAGGACTACTCTATTCCAAAACATTAAAACCCATGTACTGTGACTACTCACTCACTGATGCAGCTGTCATATTTCTCTGTGGCCCTGAAGCCGATGATGGTGTAGGTGACTGTGGCAGCATAGATTGAGGTGAGGCCAGTTACGACCGACAGGATCACAGCATCTTGCATGCAGTTGTTGCTTGGAAAAATAAATAAGCAAAAACAACACATGTTGACCTTGGGTCTGAGAATGGCTGCTTCCTTTTTTTCAATAAAAAAAGAGACGAACTGCAAATTAATAATTGGTATGAATCTTAATTGGTGCGTTTCCAATCACCAGTTTTTATGCATATTTTTTTTAGTGGTATAATGGTTTCCTGACCGAAGAATTGGCTTCACCTCCTGCTTATTTAAGTGGCCAACTCACAGCGTTAGTGGATGGAAAGAACCATTCATTCTCTTTTTCTTTTGCCAACTTTCCAGAGATTTGGTTAAAATGTGTGATACATTTGGATGTAAATGTGACTAATGTCTCTTACTGAACAGGGTTGTAACTTGAGAAAGAGATGAGGCCTCCCCATCCCACACCAAAGGCATAAAAGACCTGGGCACCTGCATCCAGCCAAGTTGTTGGGTTCATCAACTCGTCCACCTGCAAAAGTAAGGCATACTTGGGGACTTGTCTTTGAGCTATGAGATACAACTTTTTTTCTTATCAACATTTGAAACATACTTCTGGTGTAAAGAGGAACTTTAATCCGGTCAGGGCACCTTTAAGAGTCAGTCCTCGGATCAGGAAGATGGCCAGCACTATGTAAGGCAGGATGGCTGTGACATACACTGCCTGAGGTCATGACAAGAAAAAATAAAATCATTAATAATGGACATTAGAGTGACATTTTGTTAAAAATGTATCATAATTGACTATTTGCTAAACCCCTCCCCCGAAATGGTACAATCGCTTATCAACTATAACTAGGCACAGTGGCCCATCTGTCAAGCTTTGGATTTTCCTGCAAGTTAAAGGTCCCATATTGTAAAAAGTAAGATTTCCATGTCTTTATTGATTATAAAGCAGGTTGAGGTGCTATATAAGTATGGTGAAAGTATCAAAATGCTCAATCCATGGAGATATGCACACAGTCCTTATTCAGAAACGGTGCCTTTAAACAAGCTGTCAGGACTTCTGTACGGTTGTGATGTTACAATATACTATATATAGGGAGAAAGTGTCACTACAGTGCTGTTACAGTCATTCCCCGGCTGCAATGACAGTGACACATGCTTAGAGCGCAGATGCAAAAGACCCGGAAAACAATCAGAGCAGACTTTTCAAGAGTTTTTTTTTCAAGAGGGGGGCTTAGAGAGACAGTGTTGACAGCGCCGTCTGGCTCTCCAGGATCTAGCAAATAAGATCCATGAATTGCAGATATGGACACAGAGATGACCTTGCTTGTCCATATGGTCGTTATTGTAGCTGGTGCTCATCTTCTCTACCTTTTCCTCGTGTTAACGCTGATGTGTTAGCTACATTTGAAAACCTTGACCAGCCAAGTTAGCAGAGTCAGCAGAAGACTGGCGAGTTGATTTCCCTGTCCTGATGAGCGACACGTAGCCACATGCCATCACCATTCAACATCAACCATAAAAAGCACAACTAATACTTAACACAAGATAGACACAAGTGCACAAATTTGCGTACATTCAGCAGAGCTGGTGGAGAGGCGACCAGAGTCCACACCTTCTAGAAACCCCTATGGCTTAAAAATATACAATACAAAAAGTAATAATTGACCAAGTTGATAGCTTGAGGTTTCTTGTCAACAGTCGTCACAGACGTCTCATTTTCAACCGTGGTCTTCTTTTTTGACAGGTATAGCAAGAGTAACTACAGGAGGCGGGGCTTAGCTAACGGTCAATTTGCTGAAAGTTCAACAGACCTTGCCTGAAGTGCTGATCCCTCTTATGCAGCAGATTGCAATGACTGTCCAGGCAGTTAACAGGCAGAGTACTAAGGGCCATTGGATTCCTCCAGAGTCCGCTATAGAGGCCGAACTATTAAGAGTCACTCTGTAAAAATAGTAATCTACAGTGGAGCTCCGTTGACACTCTGGTACAAATCCTGAAGAGCAACAAATACACATAAACACGATTATGAAGCTCACATGCTCATACGTAGGTCAAATAGACACGATTTTCGGTGCTTTGGTATGCATGTTAGCGGAAAATGTGTGTATAGTCAACCTACCTACCTGTCCCATTGTCATTGAGCGGACACTGGGTCCAAGGCAGCGGGTCTTGAAAGGAATTGAAGAGATACCACAAGATCCAGGCTATTAAGGTGTTGTAGTACAGTCCAATCAATAAGGACACCAGCATGGAGGCTATACCTGAGTAGGACAGAATCATTAAATGTGTAATATGTATTGAGTATCGCTTACTCTTTGTAAACACAACGCTCAAATTACAGAAAATACAGGGGGCAGGGTACAGACGACGCCACACTCTTCTAGTGGGTCACAAGTGATGGTTGAAAGGGATTACTTTTGTATTAGTCTATTCATTGTTTTTTAGGACAACACTGTATATTGTACTAGGGCTGGGCGATATGGAGAAAATCAGATATCACGATGTTCTTGACCAAATACATCGATATCGATATTGCGACGATATTGTAGGGTTGACAGTTGGTGCTTTCACAAAATATTTTTTACAATGAGATTTTAGATAAATAATCATCAATAATGGTTTAACCGTTTCAAGTGAAATTATAGAGATTTTTTTTCCAGCTATATACTGACTGTGTTTACATGCATGTACGAAAATACTGTTATGTTAAAACAAATCTGCAATTGTTCAAATGATATTCACTCCAAAACTGATTTTCTGAGAAAATTGAGTTAGTATGTGCTTGGTATTATCAACTCAGACAACTTTATTGTACATCACAATGTCTTGATATATGATTTCATCACGATGTTTCCACTGAATCACGATAAATTATCATATTGAATTATGGCCCAGCCCTATATTGTACCTATCACACTTACAGGATACAAATCCCCGCTTATGTGTGAATGCGGTGCCAGGGGGTCTTTTTTTTCTTTTTCTTTTCTTTTTCAGAGCCTATTTTACATACCAACACCAGTCAGATAAGGGCTGATGGCCCTCCACACTCCCACGCTGCCTTTCCTGAGACGCTGGCCGATGGCAAACTCCAGCAGCAGGAGAGGCATTCCTTCCACCACAAGCAGGATCAGGTAGGGAATCAAAAAGGCACCTGAAAAATGTATGTTATAAGTGGTTGGTAGGTTGGGAATTTTTTAATTCTATGCATGAAAAATGTCAACATGACATTCAGGACATCATTGAAATGTGAAAATGGCAAACATGAGGGAGGGAGGTCTTCTCATGTTCTTGGTTACAAAGTGAGCGTTGATGTTATTAATGTTATCATCCGTTTCTGTATCATAGGTGGTTTGCTGTGTTGCACTCTCTTTAAGACAACACAGATTTCCTTTGTGGTTTTGGTATAACAACAACATGTAATTTTAGGCTACAGCAGACTAATGTGTAACATTGATGTTGTTTGGATCCATATATGGTACATGACATGGACTATGGACAGTGGTTTTAACTGTATGGCCTTGAACCCTCTAGTTAACAAATTCCAGAAAATCATTAATATAATTTCATGCAAATTCCATGACGCTATCTTGTACAGTAGCCATAAATTAGTGATGTATTTAACTTAGCCTTAGGTAGGGACCAGTGACCTTATTAAACAAGGAAATGATTTATTCATTTTAGATCAGATACACCACAGAATGCCATAAACTTACACAAGATCCTTATGAATGCACTCCTGGGTACCTCACACTTTAATTTGCCCAACACTTATTCAACATCTTTTTGTCTTACCTCCTCCATGACTTTGACACAAGTAAGGGAATCGCCACACGTTACCGAGCCCAATGCAGAAGCCCACACAGGTTAAGATGTACTGGGCTTTGTTGTCCCATTTGGGCCTGTCATCGGCCTCCTGCGTCTCCATCCTGTCCAGGTCCTCATAGTTAGGGATCCGGAGATCCAGCCCTGGGTTAGGAAGTACCAGTCGCATGGTGACCACTTGTGTCCTGAAGCAGAGAAGTAATGTCCACTACGGTTGAACGCTTAGTGAGGAACGTGGTGGAAAAATGTTATCAGAATATGGGGGACTCAGCAATGTTGAAACAAGTTTATGATCTTTTACTTTTTATTATCCATTGTTGGTCATACATTAGCCAAGGAATGCATACTTTGTACTTTTGTCTACTCTTCAGTTTGAATAACCAATCAGTCATTCAAATAATACATATGTGTCAAATATACAAAATTTCATGCCAGTCTGCAAAAAAGTAGACAACACAAAAAAGTAATTATTAAGCTTGATCACATGGTGGATGGCATCCTTTGTTTAACAGGTGAGAAAGGATTTTATTTTATTCAAAAATCATTTTCAGGGTTAAGACAGGACATTATTACACCAGAGATTGTATTGGTTCTTTTAACAAATTCAAATGCGTGCCTCTTTGCAACTGTTGCCAGGCCAAATCCTGAAAAGCCCTTATGACCTCATGATATTCCGCATGATTTATTTTCATAGCATACATTTCTGCGAATAGTAACCACTTCATTTTGCTCTTAAATCTGAACTGAAGAGAGGATTTCTAATAGATCATAAACTGACCATTTATGGCAGTCTAAGTGCAGTGCTGTAATATACCCACACATAAAACATTTTACAATTGTGTAGGCCACACAATACGCCAGGGCAGTGATGACATTGAGTGACAGACCTGTCAGTCTCTTCCGTGAATACGGGGTTTAATACTTCTCCACTATGTGTTGTGAAACTCTTTTTAGTTTTATTATTTCTGATGTCATTTCAAGCATGTGCAAACGTAGCGTAAGCGTTAGAGTAGGGTGTGTACGAAAATACGGGACAAATCACATCCCCGTATTGCTTCAGTAAGGGTCATTGCTTTTGTTTTTAAACAGGACGATCCTGTATAAGGGACGGTTGGCAATCCTTACAACACACACATACACACACACGTCAAACACGGCACAGCAAGAAACTCCTATCACAATAGTACAGCAAGCAAAGCAAACAACAATTACTCTCTTCTCCAAAATGACATTATTTTACAGAAAATACTTTTCACAGATAAAAGTCAGTAGTCACTAATCTGTCATTGTACAAGGCATGAGGAAGAAAAAAAAAGCCGTAAGCATAATATACAAGCAACAATAAAACAAGTCCATATTTTTATTTCATAACCATATTTTATTATTAAATACTTTGTTATTAAATATAAGTAAAAGCTATCTAAAACTTCATTTTGTCATTCATTTGTATTTTGGCAGAGATAGTGTCCACTGTGTTGTCACTGTAGTCTTTCTGCTTGCAGCATTTCCTCTGGATGAATTTGAAGAGGGCGACCACTGGGATGGCTAAACAGGGAATTCCAGCCAGGATGAAGATGATGACGTAGATCCAGGAAGGAAACGGACGTGGTTCCAGGGTGGGGAAGTTCGCCTATGGCCAGAGTCAAGATACATGTTAAAATATACAGCAAGGTTCGACATACAAGCGGTCTGAAATGGAAAAGGTGGATTCCTACCACCATCAGTAATACATCTAAAAAGGTCTTTAAGCTTGTACACTTACCGCCTCCTCGTCCCACACCAAATAAGTGAGATTCTTGGTGACTTGGGTTACAAAGTAGAAAACCAAGATGATGACCATAATGAGTGGACTGACAAACCTCCATGTCACCTGCCAGAAAATATTGGGCTTGTGGCCGATCATAAACTCAATGTCCTTGTTAAACCTGTTTGGAAGCAATAAGAGGGAGACATAATGTCAGCTGAGTATGTATCAAAGCAGCCATAAAAGACAGCCTTGTACTTGTATTAGATACAGTAAATAAAGCAGCCTGTGTGGCTTGCATTACTGGACTTTAAAGGACATAAAAATCCACTCTGTTACTTTAGTAACCTTGGGTAAAACATTACATAAAGGCTGGAAATGGGAGGAAATATATAAATTTATATATATATATACATACACACACACACACACACACACACACACACACACACACACACACTTACCGGTAAAAAGTTTGTGGTCACTTGTCGATTACAGACAGAATACCAGCTGAGATCAGTTAATTGTGTTTTTAACCAGGGCAGCAGTTTTCAGATTACATTATGTGATTACATAATTATAAAAGGGTTGTCGACTTTTGTAGAAAGAAGTGGCTGATCTTTAATGCAATATCTACATTGGCCATTATCAGAAACCATTCATCCAATGTTCCAAAGGCACATTCCATTTACTAATCTGATATCATTTTAAAAGGCTAACTGAGAAAACATCGGAGAACCCTTTTGCAATTATGTAAGCACATAATGTAATCTGAAAACTGCTGCCCTGGTAAAAAAAACAATGCAACTGATCTCAGCTGGTATTCTAAGTGACCCTAAAACTTTTGACCGGTAGTGTATATGTGTGTGTGTGTGTGTGTGTATATATATATATATATATATATATATATAGTGCAATAGTGCAGAATAATTTGCATATTTGAAACCTTAACATCCTTGTCACCACACGATTCGTATCAGAAACCCAAAGTGTTCAATTGATGTGCGTGACCTGAACAAATCGTGTTTCTGGTATGGATTGGGTAGTGACAATCCTGATGTTTAGCAGATATAATGTTTACCATGTCAGGTTATGATGTTAGTGTGTTAACATTTGCTGATTAGCACTAAACACAGAGCCAGTAGCGTGGCTAGAAAGCCATTACCATGGGCACTCTGTACCAATAGTCCCTTCTTGGATAGACTTACCTGTCAATGCCATAGACGTATATAACAGCGATCATTTCACAAAATCCGATGACCAGAAGGGGGATAGAGCCAGCAAAGTTGTCAAAAAGAGCTAGCCAGTAGTTTCCAGAGCGCAGGGTAAAGATCAGCCCAAGAGCGAAAGAGATTAAGCAAGTCAAACCTGAAAAAACAATACAAAAAAGTGGTTACATCAAATGTTTTTATCCTGACATTTTATATTTAATAGGAACTTCGGGAAATTACCACAGAACACTTCTTTGGGCCAAGTTTGAGGCAGCAATTTGAGGTCCTGCAAAGGAACCACCACTCCCTCTATGTTCCCAAACATAGTTGAGAGGCCGAGACAGAAGAGCATGATGAAGAAGAGGACAGCCCACATAGGAGAAATAGGCATTTTGATGATGGCCTCTGTGAACACGATGAAGGCTAGTCCTGTTCCCTCCACGCCCTGAAGTAGTACACCAAATATTTCAACCATAGGCCCTCTGCTAAATCATTTCAGTAAGATTGAAAACAGATAATTTCTGTTTCAAATTGTCCAACAATACTGACCTGACTGAGGTAAGCTTGCATGTCACAGGTCTGTAGTTGTAATCCTTGAATGATATCTGGACTTGTCTGGTTGAGGTGGATCAGAACATCATTATAGTTGCTTTCTGTGATGCTGTTTTCAGGATAGTTGTAGGCATTTATCAGCTTCAAGATGTTGCTAAAATAAAAGCACAGCGAGATGAGTTCAGTCTTAATAAGTGAATTCTAATTGCTTTTTAAAGCCTTTTTTGTGCCATTTGAAACTCACTCTGCTGTGCAGTCGTCATAATTTTGCGTGGCCCTGAAGCCGATGATGGAGTAGATAACCGTGGCAGAGTACACTGAGGTGCAGCCATTGATGATGGAGATGAGAACGGCATCCTGCTCACAGTTGTTGCTAACAGACAATGATGATCATGTGAGGAGAAATGTTCAAAAGAAGGCTCATTGTGTTACCGTGCAGTTTAGGCAGTTACTCACTGAATAGAGTTGTAACTGGAGAATGAGATGAGCCCTCCAAAGGCCACAGAGAAGGAGTAGAAAACTTGAGCACCTGCATCCAACCAGGTCGATGGATTCATTAATTCGTTTACCTTTAAGACAATAGAAAGAAGCCCATAATAACAATGGAATTAAGCCAGGATTCCTATGCTAATTGTTTCTTGTTGTGATATTTTTTGTTGTATAGAGCTGACAGTAAACACTTCTACTGTCCTGGCCATTGTTAATTATTAATGTGTGATAATACTGTACACCATGATCAAAGTTTTATCTCAAGTCTGATCTTCCAGATTGGTTAGTTGTGTGAGGTTATTACAACAAACTGGATGATAAATTGATCAGAGTTTTTTAAAAGTATTTTAAACCAAGTCCAATCACACCCCCAAGACTTGCTGATCTTTCAATACAGAAATTACAATAGCCAAAATCACACCAACAAGCTTACTAATATTTAAAAAATGCAAAGCATTTAACATCCACTTGCATGTAATGAATCACATAATCTGTGGCCAATAGTAGGCTACAGCTAAACTGCTGGTTGTAGTCTTATATTTAGCAGACAGAGTTGTATCTTCTTATTGAACACTCGGCAAGAGAATGAGAGCATTTTCCAAAATTGTATTAATTATATTGACAAGTGTTGGTTGGTGTGTTACGACAGTGCTTACATCTGGTGTGAAGAGAAACTTGATTCCCTCTACCGATCCTTTCAGAGTCAGTCCTCTGATAAGGAAGATTGTGAGGACCAAGTATGGCAGAGTGGATGTGATGTACACAGCCTGAGCAAAGGAAAAAATTACAACATGATCCAAAGACATATCTGTATATTAGAATGACCATATATGCACGCAAGCAGGCATCACTCTTGCATCAGATTATTCCGATGTAATGTGACTTTCAGACCTTTCCAGTGGTCTCAATGCCACGGATGCAGCAGACATATAGCATAGTCCAGGCAGACAACAGGGCTAGCACCATCCACCACTGTAGACCTCCAGCATCGTCGATAGCTGTTGAAGTGTTCAAAGTTTCTCTGTACCAAAAGTAGTCAACGCTGCTGCTCCGAGCACACTCCTCCACCACACCTGCAAAGTGCAGATTAGCAGATAGCAAAGGGCAACTTTACCAACCTTCGAAACATATGTTACCGCAGACTTTACAGCCGATGTGGATTTTTTGGATTCTTTGTGACTGATTTCTTCATGTATGTAGGCATACTGTACCTGTCCTGTTAGCATTGAGAGGACATTGGCTCCAAGGCAGAGGATCCTGAAAAGAGTTGTAGAGATACCACATGATCCAGGCCATGATGGTGTTGTAGTACATACCGACAAAAAATGAGACAAGCAAGGAGGCGATGCCTGTAACAAAATGAAACAATTAGTCTGGTGGTAGTGCTTTTTTAAAGTCTATAGCCATGCTAACGGCTCTGTGAGGCTGTACAGTTGTTACTTCGGGCTAAACGCTAATGTTGACATGTTAACATGCTCACAGTGGCAACGCTAATATGCTGATGTTAAGCAGTTATAATGTTTACTATGTTCAACCATCTTAGTTTAGCGTGTTAGCATGCAAAAATTCACTAGTTAGCACTCAACACAATGTACAGCTGAGGCTGATGGGGAAAAAAAAACACTGGTTTTGCAGGTATTAGGTGATGTTTCGATCTGATGATGGCACTAGATGAAAACTGATCACACTTCATCCTGTTGGGTACATGTGCGTCTGTACTAAAGTTCATGGAAATCCATCTAATAAAAACTACAAAAGTGATCCTCATGGTGGTGATGGCTGTAGAGGAAAAGTACGAGGATCACCATAGTCAGTCCTATGGGGACAATGAATAACTGTAAAGGAAGTCATGTTTATTTATTAAAAATTGTTTTAAGATATTTCAGTTGGCACCAAAGTGAACCAACTGACCTACAGACCGAAATTTCTGTCATCCCCCGGGCAACACAACCTAATGTGCATGCTTTTTATTTTTTGACCCACCGACTCCAGTCAAGCATGGATTGATTGATCTCCACACTCCCACACTGCCCTTCCTCAGACGCTGACCGATGGCAAACTCCAGGTGCAGCAGTGGTATTCCCTCCAGGACCAGCAGGATCAGGAATGGGATCATAAATGCTCCTAGGAGTACAACATTCACATTGTCATAAGGAGTTAACAATGCATCGCTTTAAAGATGGTAAGTAAATATTCAGCAGTCGACCTTATTCTCAAAACTGCACTCATAAAGACAGCCATAAACTTGAAAAAGCATGGTACACGTTTTATTACCTGCAGTACTCTATAAACCACGAATAAGACTTACACATTCATTTTTACATAACGTTAAAGCTTTAGAAAGTAAAAGAAAAGTTCCTGCAGTTTCAATATGTACCAAATTGCCAGTTGATCTTAAACACATTTAAGTTCATAATATTTTCTAGGGATTCATTGATTGATTTTTGACTTTTAAGAGCTGTCTAAGAAAAACAGGCATTTTTTATTCTTTTTTATCTGCCCTATTAGCACGGGATTAGTATTACCTGGGGACCGCTTTTAATTTGTAATCATTTCGGAAGTCGTCATCTTAATCCCGTACAAATCTGCCATGGTTGTTATGTGTCACGTTAAAATTCCACTGCCTATTTTGCCAAACACAGATAATCTCGTGTGAATTGAATCCTGAACGAATGTGTCTTACGAAAAACAGACATAGGGGAGAAATTTCTAAATCACACGAGATCCCCTGGGCCCAGTTGTTCAAAATATTTTATCTGGATCAAATTGATCTAGATTTGGAAATCCCATGTTTTGCTATCCAGGATCACCTGATCCATCTTACTTTTATGCCAGTTTTTTAAAGGAACATTGAATTGGATCAGTGTGATCCAAATACCAAATTTCAGGATTACCAAATCCTGTTTACCAGAGCCTTAAATGGAACCAACAGTGTAGCCTACTGGCTTAGCAAAGAACAGCAGGTAGGCAAAATACTGGTGGCCACAAATAGCCATTGTTTGTTTTAATTTTAAGAAACAGAAACACTGTAATAAACAGAAACATTTTACATTCCTTATTTTGTTATAATGTTAAATACCATTTACCATTTTGTTTACCATATCTCATTAGATGTGACATGCTTCATATATGCTTCAAATATGAAGAAATGTATATATCATCAGTAAACATTGTTTTTATGATTTCATTTGGTTTGAAAAATCACAACTGAATCCACCCTTCTGATGGGATCAGGATAATCCTGTTTCTTTTTTGGATCAAATAGATCCCACACCGAGTTCAAAGTTTTGAAAAACCCAACGGGCAGGTTTGATCCAGATCAAATGTAAGATCGGATTGCATGCTCTGATTTTACCTCGGAATCCTTCTTTTGCTTTTGAAAAACCCGTTTCCAAGATTTGATCCAATCCGTGATCCAAAATGGATTACTTTTGAAAAAAGTAATGGTAATAGCCCTGGTAATAGTTCTGTGCGAATAGGGCTATGAGCAAAATTCAGACAGTCTGACTATGTGTAGTGCTACACCTACTGAATCTGCAAACATCTAAAAATGTTTTGAACATAGATGAGATTTCCGATATTTTTGTGAATTATATTTTAAAATATTCCGTTTTAATGAATAAATCCTTTCAAATGTGTCTGTTAATGTGTTACAATCCACTATAATTTTGGATGTTACGTACTTGGTTTGATTTTATATCTAAAGTAGACTGACTGAGTTTTGGAAAAGCCCACCCAAGTTACTGATAACAGGTAAAGACAAATTTAAATCCTTTTAATAATTCATACGCACTTCTAATTTTCTACCATCTCAAACATAGAACACCCAGTCTCATCCCAGCCTACCTCCTCCATGGCTTTGACACAGATAAGGGAACCTCCAGACATTGCCAAGTCCCACGCAGAAGCCCACACAGGTGAGCAGATACTGGGCTTTGTTGTCCCATTTGGGCCTGTCTCCTGCCTCCTCCTCCTCCATCCTCTCCAGGTCCTCATGAGAGGGGATTCGGTTATCCAGTCCTGGGTTTGGCAACTTCAGCTTCATAGCGGCTTCTTGTAAATTTCACTGGTCTCAGAAATTGTCAATATAGCAGTTGAGTCTTCCTTCTCATTCAGTCTCCTCTGTGGAAGCTGTTACTGATTATCCATGGATCCCGTCTCTCTTTGAGTACTTTACCCCAACTGTATGTTCTGAAGAAGGGCTCTGAAGTATAATGCAACCTATAGCACCTGCCCCACAGTTATCATTAGCTCATTACAGCCTGTCGTATCATGTAATGTCAGCAAGGTTAAGTGGAAAGGGGTGGAACCTCCTAGATAATGGTTAATACATCACATAAGGTGCCTCCCCCAACATGTTTCCCTGAAAGATGAGTATGGTATTCATGACTTTGTGAGTGACATGGAGCATTGTATTACTGGCTGTTTACAGTATATCACTCCTCTTAAGACCACAAGGTTTTCTGATGGTTAACAAACATATCCAAGGACATTTTTTGTCTCACATTGTTTGACATTGAAATAAATAATGAAACACTGTGCAGTCAGAGGCATCACGTTTCCCATCATACCAGAGCTTATCTGAACTATCAGGCCACGCCATTTCAGGTCCTTGAGAAATCAGACCCATGTTTTATTGCATCAGGATTTACAAGCATATAATTTCAGTCAGTACACCTACATGTAGTCCACATTATTTCAGGTTTGATATTTAAATGATGAATCATGCTAATGGTGACTAGTTGTTATCTAAATGTAACAGAGGAAGGATTTTTCAGTTTGTATTCATAACATACCATGTTCCCTGTAGTGCATATAAATCTTATCAGTGTTCCTTTCTAATGCAATTATTAACCAAGGAAAGCCCTGTGTTGACATTGTGGTGTATGCTGATAGTGGCGATCCATAGCATCAAGAGTTATTTTAAAGATGTCCATTAAGATCATATGTGTATCCTCCAAATTACATCTACCTTTGCCCTTAACCAAATTTCTGTTTATATTCCATTAGAAATACGCGCTTATATCCTTGAGGTGTCGCAGGGGCCTGGAGCCAATCCCAGCTGACATTGGGTGAGAAGCACATTTCACCTTCACATTCACATCTAGGGGCAAATTAGAGTTTACAGCTGACCTAACCTGCCATCTTTGGACTTAAACCATTTATTCAGTTTTCCCACAAAACATACAATAATCCTCACTGCGCAATCCTCCTTGAGTCACTATACTTCAACACAGTATCAGCACATATTTCAGCACACACAAAATACAGTATGTTCATTTCAAAAGTAAAACCACTTCAACAAACCAAATTTTAACAAAGTAAAGTGGCCACATCATCAAACAAATCCAAATCCATTTTTTCACAGGCCTCTTGTTTTGAAAAAAATTACACCAAATTTTAAGGTACCTATCCCTCAGGCCTAAAACAGTATGGCATGTGTCTCACATCACATCCGTAAAGCAACAGTGTAATTTTCTTGTCAATCTAGTGAGTGTTGTACATGTTGACTTTGGCACATACAGTGTTGAGCTCAAGTTTATTGATGGATTTTTTTGCAGCAGCATCTATGGAACCATATGTACAAAGTAAAATCCTGGGATCAAAAGGCTGGGACGTCCAGCCAAAACGAAGATAATAATGTAGACCCAGCTGGGATAGGGTAATGTCTCCAACACCCGGAAGTTTTCCTGTAAACAAGACAAGAAAAAGATTTCAAAATGATATACAGTATATACAGTCGTGCTCATAAGTTTACATACCCATGCTAAAGTTGACTAAAAAGAGGAATAAATTGGAATTAAAATAGCCCCACATCATCACATACCCATATACCTAGAGATTGGCATGGGGTACTTTCCATAAAATCATCTCTCAATGCAAATCAAACCAGCTATTAGGCTAACTGAAATTAAACCATGCCAAGCTCTAGCTATGGTGAAGGGTATGTGATGATGTGGGGCTATTTTAATTCCAAAGGCCAAGGGAACTTTATCAGGATGAATAGTATCCTGGATCCATGAAATAACTGGCCTTTAAAAATAAAAATCTCCCTTCCTCTATGGGACATATAACATAGGGTTATGTATACTTATGCCCCCTGTATTTTAAGGAAGAACATTTATTTATTTACAATACATTATTCATTCACAAAAAAATTGGTGTCCTTAAACGGTCAGATTTTTCCTCATTTTTTTAATTAAGGCATTAAGATCAATTTCCAAAAGATGATTTTTTTTATTCCTCTTTTTAGTCAATTTTAGCATTGGTATGTAAACTTATGAGCACGACTGTATATGATAATTCGAAGGGTTGAAGCTAACAACAGTTGGTAAACATACCAAGCTTGGATTCCAGATGTTGTATATCAGTTTGGTGCTGAATTTGGTGAAAAAGTAAAACGCAACGATGACCAACATAATCAAAGTATGTACTGGCTCCATGGCAGCGGGCTCTGGAAACGAGTTGAAGAAGTACCACATCACCCAGGCCATGATGGTGTTGTAGTAAGCCCACTAAGAATGAATGAGACATTCATGGACGCAATACCTGTAACGGAAGGGGAAATGCAACAGTGTTACATTTTGCAGCACAGAAATACAGACTTTAACACTGTAGGTATTAATGGACTTCCATAGTAGTGCAAAGCATACATGAGGATTACTAACAATAACCATAATGATGACAGCTGGATAAGACAAGTGCATCCAACATTTTGACTTTCAATTAATGAATTTCATAGTGGACTAATATTCACTCTTCCGCTCACCAACTGCAGTCAAGTAAGGGTTAATTGCAGCCCAAACCCCCACACAGCCCTTTTAGGCCATTGGCCGATTGCAAAATCCAGGTGCAACAGTGGGATCCCCTCCAGGAGGAGCAGGATAAGAAAAGGGATCATAAAAGCACCTGGGGACAAAGGTACATAAGCTTGGACAACTGGATGGATAGAAGCACCTTGTTTACTGCAACTATGTGTGATTGTTGCAACGTTAGATATTCTTTACAACATGTCAATACATGAAATTGGTCTAGAATTTCTGCCTCACAGCATGAAATAAGCACATCACGGCTGATAAAGTAGGCTCAGGGCTGAAAGTTCAGTTGCTGTCAGGATTTCCTTTTAGATAGCAGACATCTAAAACGGCTGAAGTGAAAAATCTGAATCACACATCAAATTATGATCATTATGAATAATTATTTTAAATTCTTGAGGTAGAGTTGTTGAAATATTGTGGCCTAGGAGCTGTTAAATTCCACTACAGATTGTTACTCGTGTCTCTCGGTGGTAATACAAGTTAAATGTCAACCACTCAAGAGTAATATGTAGACTCCCCTGGCTTGACTTCAGTGTCACAGAGATAGCTGGGAAAACAGATATCCACCTCTGAAAGGTTTTCCGCTCATCTCAGCATTTCCTTGAGGGTTTACAGTAAGTTCAAGATAAAAAGAAACGTCCTCCACAGGACGAATTGCATTCACTTTCACTTTTTTTTTTTTTTTTTTTTTATCTTCCACCATCATCAGGTCAACATTTTAATGTGTTAACATTCCCATCAGCCTCATCTGTACTTTGTGTTGAGTGCTAATTAGCAAATGTTTAGTATTCTAACATACTACACGGTGACCACGGTAAACATTATACCTACTAAGCATCAGCATGTTAAGCATTGTCATTGTGAGCATGTTAGCATGCTGACGTTAGCATACAGTTCAAAGTACAGCTGTCCTTAACTAACCTCACAGAGTTGGGAGCATGGCTGTGGATTATTTGTCTTGTTTTAATTAGTTGATATTAGGATGTTCAAAACAGATTTAGTTTTACGAAAAATGTTTCGGAAATGTTGCAGATGATTTATTTGATGTACTTATAGTAACATATTACAATGTTATTCCCATATGTAACGTTGTTATACTGGTTTCATATACTGTTTTTTTTTAACAGTTGGTAAAGGAAGCAGAATCCATTCTGTCTGACAGAACCCACCCTCTCCACCTAGAGTTTCAGGCCCTGCCTTCTGGTTCCCACTAGTCAAAACCAACATATATAAATACTCCGTCATACCCTCAGCCATCTCACTGTTAAACTCAAATAGGATAAGGTAATATCAGCTTGACCACCAACAACACTTGGTAAATATGACTTTTTTTAAATGTCCAATGTGTAGGAATTTCTCCCATCTAGCATTGAGATCATATATCGCAATCAACTCTCTCGCGCCACGCAGTTCAACGTACACATTACAGCTACGGTAGCCTTCACACTTCAAAAAGCCGGTCTCTTGCTCTTTTCAATATCTTTTTTCTTTTTCTGGGCGATGAAGAAGACTCCTGTTCCTGAAATTTGGATTTTGAATACGTGTGGTCCTCCATGTTTCCTTCTTCAAACTTGCCGGGGACCGGGTAGCTACAATACCCATTAGCAGCATTAGCAGCACCTGTGAGTTTATCATGTGACAGCGAAAACACGAAAGGCGGAGCAGTACGTCCTGTATGTCCCTTATCGGCTAACATATTTCAAGATGGCGCATGAATATGGAGTGTCTACCCTAGTTCATGCAAACGCAAATGTAAAATGAATACTTGGAATTGATGGTACATGTTCATGAAAAAGGTAAAGTTTGTAAACGGGCAACACATATTTATTTTTTTATTTTTTTGCTTTTTATTGTTGTATTTGTATTGATCTTGTGTAGGTGTCACTGCTGCGAAGCCAATTGCCCATCTGGGGACAAATAAAGTTGTACTTGACTTGATCTGTGCTGCTCTGGCTGTTAAGTTAGTGTTTGCTAACTTGAGCCATGCTGGTTTGTCTGATAAGTGATGGTGATATGTGAGCACCTCTCAGACAACACCTCAGCCATGGTCAGGTTTATGTTCATATATAATAACCCCCCTCAGCCAAGGGTTCAAAGCCTCAAAGCCGGGTTCTTCAATATTCATTATTTCTTCTCTCCACTCACACTGGTATTTTCAAACTTCCAAGCTCATAAATGACCATGTACATTGGTTCAACACATCAGTGGTTCTTTGCTGTAAAATGGACATTCTAGCTTTATACAGCATTCATTCACCTCTACGAGTTAATATTTAACCTGAATCACTTTAAGTGCACATATAAAGATCATAATGATGCATTGTGGTTTTATTTTATTGGTGCCACTTTGGATAATGGAGTATGTTTGCTCAATACGTATTTCTTTAGTTTTTATATCCTTCAACTCACACCAGAATCCGGTGTCCTTAACAAAAACTATATACATCTAACTCAAGACGTTGTGTGAATTATGAACACAAGGGATGCTAACAAAACTTGCATGTTATTTATATTTTAGGACTGACCAATTAACACTTATACATACAAACCATTATAATGTGTGTATTCAACAGCCTAAATGTTCAGAATCAAAGCCATCCATCCATCCATCCATCTTCGTCCGCTTATCCGGTGTCGGGTCGCGGGGGGAGCAGCTCCAGCAGGGGACCCCAAACTTCCCTTTCCCGAGCAACATTAACCAGCTCCGACTGGGGATCCCGGCGTTCCCAGGCCAGGTTGGAGATATAATCCCTCCACCTAGTCCTGGGTCTTCCCGAGGCCTCCTCCCAGCTGGGCGTGCCTGGAACACCTCCCTAGGGGGAGCGCCCAGGGGCATCCTTACCAGATGCCCGAACCACCTCAACTGGCTCCTTTCGACGCAAAGGAGCAGCAGCTCTACTCCGAGCAACTCACGGATGACTGAGCTTCTCACCCTATCTCTAAGGGAGACGCCAGCCACCCTCCTCAGGAAACCCATTTTGGCCGCTTGTACCCTGGATCTCGTTCTTTCGGTCATGACCCAGCCTTCATGACCATAAGTGAGGGTAGGAACGAAAACTGACCGGTAGATCGAGAGCTTTGCCTTCTGGCTAAGCTCTCTTTTTCGTCCTAACGGTGCGATAGATTGAATGCAATACCGCACCCGCTGCGCCGATTCTCCGACCAATCTCCCGCTCCATTGTCCCCTCACTCGCGAACAAAACCCCAAGGTACTTGAACTCCTTCACTTGGGGTAAGGACTCATTCCCTACCTGGAGAAGGCATTCCATCGGTTTTCTGCTGAGAACCATGGCCTCCGATTTAGAGGTGCTGATCCTCATCCCAACCGCTTCACACTCGGTTGCGAACCGATCCAGTGAGTGCTGAAGGTCGCAGGCCGATGATGCCATCAGGACCACATCATCTGCAAAGAGCAGCGATGAGATCCCCAGCCCACCAAACTGCAACCCCTCCCCACCCCGACTACGCCTCGATATCCTGTCCATAAATATTACAAACAGGATTGGTGACAAAGCGCAGCCCTGGCGGAGGCCAACCCTCACCTGAAACGAGTCCGACTTACTTCCGAAAACCCGGACACAGCTCTCACTTTGGTCATACAGAGATGGGATGGCCCTGAGTAGAGACCCCCTCACCCCATATTCCCGCAGCACCTCCCACAGTATCTCCCGGGGGACCCGGTCATACGCCTTCTCCAAATCCACAAAACACATGTAGACCGGTTGGGCATACTCCCAGGCTCCCTCCAGGATCCTTGCGAGCGTGAAGAGCTGGTCCGTTGTTCCACGACCAGGACAGAATCCGCATTGTTCCTCCTCAACCCGAGGTTCGACTATCGGCCGAACCCTCCTTTCCAGCACCTTGGAGTAGACTTTACCAGGGAGGCTGAGAAGTGTGATACCCCTGTAATTGGCAAACACCCTCTGGTCCCCCTTTTTAAAAAGGGGAACCACCACCCCAGTCTGCCACTCCTTTGGCACCGTCCCAGACTTCCACGCAATGTTGAAGAGGCGTGTCAACCAGGACAGCCCCTCCACAACCAGAGCCTTGAGCATTTCTGGACGGATCTCATCAATCCCAGGGGCTTTGCCACTGTGGAGTTGTTTGACTACATCAGTGACTTCCGCCTGGGAAATCGACGACAATCCCCCGTTATCCTCCAGCTCTGCCTCTAACATAGAGGGCGTATTAGTCGGATTCAGGAGTTCCTCAAAGTGCTCCTTCCACCGCCCTATTACCTCCTCAGTTGAGGTCAACAGTGTCCCATCCTTACTGTACACAGCTTGGATGGTTCCCCGCTTCCCCCTCCTGAGGTGGCGAACAGTTTTCCAGAAGCACTTTGGTGCCGACCGAAAGTCCTTCTCCATGTCTTCTCCAAACTTCTCCCACACCCGCTGCTTTGCCTCTTTCACGGCAGAGGCTGCAGCCCTTCGGGCCCTTCGGTACCCTGCAACTGCCTCCGGAGTCCTCCGGGATAACATATCCCGGAATGACTCCTTCTTCAGTCGGACGGCTTCCCTGACCACCGGTGTCCACCACGGTGTTCGTGGGTTACCGCCCCTTGAGGCACCTAAGACCCTAAGACCACAGCTCCTCGCCGCAGCTTCAGCAATGGAAACTTTGAACATTGTCCATTCGGGTTCAATGCCCCCAGCCTCCACAGGGATGCAAGAAAAAAAAAAACGCCGGAGGTGTGAGTTGACAGTCTGTCGGACAGGGGCCTCCTCCAGACGTTCCCAATTTACCCGCACTACACGTTTGGGCTTACCAGGTCTGTCCAGAGTCTTCCCCACCCCCTGACCCAACTCACCACCAGATGGTGATCGGTTGACAGCTCTGCCCCTCTCTTTACCCGTGTCCAAAACATGCGGCCTCAGATCAGATGAAACGATTATGAAATCGATCATTGACCTTGACCTAGGGTGCTCTGGTACCAGGTACACTTATGAGCATCCCTATGTTCGAACATGGTGTTAAGTATAGACAATCCATGACTAGCACAGAAGTCCAACAACAAACAACCACTCTGGTTTAGATCAGGGAGGCCGTTCCTCCCAATCACGCCTCTCAGGTGTCTCCATCATTGCCCACGTGTGCGTTGAAGTCCCCAGCAGAACAATGGAGTCCCCACTGGAGCCCCATGCAGGACTCCAGTCAAGGTCTCAAGAAGGCCGAATACTCCGAACTCCTGTTTGGTGCATATGCACAAACAACAGTCAGATTTTCCCCCCACAACCCGCAGGCGTGGGGAGGCGACCCTCTCGTCCCACCTGGGTAAACTCCAACACAGCGGCGCTCAGCCGGGGCTTGTGAGTATCCCCACACCCGCCCGGAGCCTCACACCCTGGGAAACTCCGGAGAAGAAAAGAGTCCAACCCCTATCCAGGAGTATGGTTCCAGAACCAAGACTGTGCGTGAGGTAAACCCCACCAGATCTAACGGTGGCGCTCCACCTCCCGCACCAGTTCCGGCTCTTTCCCCACAGAGAGGTGACGTTCCACGTCCCCAGAGCCAGCGTCTGCCGCCCGGGTCTGGTCCGTCGAGGCCCCTGACCTTCACTGCCACCCATGTGGCATCGCACCCGACCCCAACGGTTCCTCCCACAGGTGGTGGGCCCATGGGCTGGAGAGATGGGAGCCACGTAGCTTGTTTGGGCTGTGCCCGGCCGGGCTCCGTGGCAAACCCGGCCACCAGGCGCTCGCCGACGAGCCCGCCATCTGGGCCTGGCTCCAGACGGGGGCCCCGGGCTTCCTCCGGGCAGGGTCACTCCATCTCTACCTTGCTTATTCATTGGGGTTTTTGAACCATTCTTTGTCTGGCCCCTCACCTGAGACCACTTTGACTTGGGAGACCCTACCAGGAGCACAAAGCTCCAGACAACACAGCCCTCAGGTTCACAGAGACACACAAACCTCTCCACCACGATAAGGTGATGGTTCACGGAGAACACAAAGCATTTAATTTAATGCTGAATAAGATTATTCAATTACAATTATATTTCCATATAGAATTCTTAAACTTGCATTATAATGCTTTTTTTCTTCCATTAATTTCACATAGCCTACCTCCTCCTGAGCTTCGACAGGTAATGGAACCTCCAAACGTTGCCAAGTCCCACACAGAAGCCCACGCAGGTGAGCAGATACTGGGCTTTGTTGTCCCATTTGGGCCTGTCTCCTGCCTCCTCCTCCTCCATCCACTCCAGGTCCTCATGAGAGGGGATCCAATCTTCAAGCAAGTCCAGGGTTTGGAAGAACCAATTTAGTGGACTTGTATCCAACCTGAGGGTAAATGTGCATCAGGAACTGTTAATAAGCAACCCATTGAGAAGTTTTAAGAACCTACTGAAAATGTGAGATTACAGACAAGAGAACAGGAGTCAGCTGGAATCATTTGCTCTCACATAGCGCTGGGCAATATATCGATATTATATGGATATCGTGATATGAAACTAAATATTGTCTTAGATTTTGGATATCGTAATATGGCATAAGTGTTGTCTTTTCCTGGTTTTAAAGGCTGCATTACTGTAAAGTGATGTCATTTTCTGAACTTACCAGACTGTTGTAACTGTTGTATTATTTGCCTTTACCCACTTAGTCATTATATCCACATTACTTAGGATTATTTATCAAAATTCTCATGGTGTAAATATTTTGTGAAAGCACCATTAGTCAACACTACAATATTGTTGTGGTATCGATATCGAGGTATTTGGTAAAAATATCATGATATTAGATTTTCTCCATATCGCCCAGCCCTAATCTTTAGGAAAAACTAAAACTTGATAAGTACTCATTTAGGTGTCCATTGGGTGTGCAAGGGTAAAGGCATGCATTACACATGCATTTTTTTGCTGATATTCCTGCTTTTCTTCTGTGAGAAACTACAAGCAGTAGCTCCTGGATACTTATAGATTAAATCTGAACGACCATCATTGGCATTCTCTTATGAGGCTAAATGTGAGCGTTTACGCTCTATGGGGTAAATTGACAAGTAGTAGTTCTCCCTGGAGCTCTCTTGGTGCAAAGCCAAAGAGTAAATCATTTCCCTGGGAAATTAGTAGACGAGTAACATGAAAAAGTGTCTTTTACAGTAGTTTCAGAACTACTGTGTTATCACATCACTGTGTTCCCTATAAATGTCCTTTCATGTCAGTTGTTTGGTAACCATCGGTAATAATTATGATAGTCAACAAATGTGTTGTTATCATTCATTGAACCCTTAACACCCGGGATCTGTGGTATAACAGGGAAGTTTGGTTTGAATTTTGATGGCAAGTATTAAATATACTATCTCTGCCATGTCACAGGTATGACTCAGCTGATTCATATTGATAAACTCATTTGAGTTGATGATTTATGGATAGGAATTACCAGCCTATATTTAGATTAACGAAGGCTGGAGAATGTGACCGAGCTACAGATAAGAGAGCACAGTGAGCGGTTGTCAGGGTGTTCGAGGAACGTTTTGTACTTTGTTCTTATCTTTATAACCAGTCATTAACTTAAGATGCACATTATTTATAATAATATGTGCTGTGTTTTCCCTTTATCAGTGTTAAAAGAAGTGGCTTTCTGCCCTCCAGTGGTAACAAAGAGGGGATCTCCACTGGTAGTTCCCTTAGTAGTTTAATGACATAGATGTATACATTGTGTTTTAGTTAAATATACATTTAGCACAGTTAATCCTTAAGTTTATCTGTATCTGTGGATGGCTACCTTAGTGGTTACCTTACCTACAGGACAATAAGCCCATCATCAATGTTGTCTAAAAACAAATCACAAATAGGTCGATTTATCTTTGCTAATAATATGTTGGATTCATGTTTATTTATATTTTCAGAACTTTTGAAAAAAAAATTATAAAAATAAGTTAAGGCCCCCTGCAGTAATTATGAGGACCCCCCTGAGGGTCCCGGACCCCCTGTTGAAGATCTTTGCTTTACACAGATAATGTTTCCAGGTGCACAGACAAAGGGCCTAAAAAAGTAATGTAGTAATTGTTAATTGACGGCGTTTACAAAGGACTTTACAATTTGCCTTTCATTCTCACAGTCACATACACGCCGATGGCAGCAAGCTACGCCCATGCAAGACACTGGCCCGACCATGGGAAGCAGTCAGGGTTCGGTGTCGTGCTGAAGGACACATGTGGACAGGGGGAGCTGGGGATCGAACCCCCAACCTTGCGATTAGTGGGTGACCCACTCTACCAGACTAAGGCCTACAGTATATACTGTAACACCTCAGAGTAAAAGGAAATTTAAAGAGCTCTCACTCTTCTCATTACATCTACTAAAACTAAACCAGTGTGTTTAAGTTTGGAGAAATTGACAGTGTCTGTGGCATGCAGTCAGTTTATTGTTCCAGTATTGCTATACTGTAGGAACTCGTAGTTCAACTGCAGTATTCGACAATTGGTTTAATATAGGGCCTCCTGTAGAAAAAGTACATTAGTTGGTCTGAGTTTGTAGAATTTTTGGAATCAGCTGTATTTAAATGTTGTTGCCACATGAGGTCAGCATTGGTCAAGACTGCACTTTAACTTGTAACAAAACTCTTAACAGGAAATATTCATGACAGGATTACTCTGATCTGGACTTGTAGTGTATCTGTTACACCCAACTTGTGCTTTTTAGATGATCTTTGACCACATTGTTTTAGAAGGTTATTTAGGCTATTTAATAGCGCAATAACATTCAACAAAGTAAAAAAAAGTGCTCCTATTATGCTAATTTTCAGGTTCATAATTGTATTTAGAGGTTATATCAGAATAGGGTTACATGGTTTAATTTTCAAAAAACACCATATTTTTTGTTGTACGGCACTGCTGCAGCTCCTCTTTTCACTCTGTGTGTTGAGCTTTCTGTTTTAATTACAGAGTGAGACATCTCACTTCTGTTCCATCTTTGTTGGGAGTCGCACATGCGCAGTAGCTAGGTAAGGACTACTAGCCAGTCAGAAGCAGAGTGAGGACGGGCCATGCTAGCAGCTAGGCGAGCATTATAACGTGTGTTACAAAGTGACGCATGTTTGTCTCTGAAGTAAAGGCTGGACTACAATAGAGCTGTTTGGAGCAGTTTGTGAACAGTGTTTTCTCTGGAAGATGGTAATTCCCTTTGGGGTGGACTTTGGGCTTTTTCACTTTGTAAACCTATAATGTGCACAACAATATAACACAATAAAGGAAAGGGGAAAAGCCAAAAAGCATAATATGAGCACTTTAAAGCTTATGCAGCATTATGAATATATTTAATTTACTCTGTTTATTGTATTTATTACTCTAGATATATTAGGCTAATGATTGTGCCTTTTCTCTAATGTTCTTACTGCAGTTATTTGACATGTAGCCTATATAGACCTACTATATAGCCTATAAAATATGTTCATATTTTATTAATTCATTACAATTACATTTAAATACGAATTTGCCCTAGGAGATGAATAAAGTAGGCCTATCTATCTATCTATCTATCTATCTATCTATCTATCTATCTATCTATCTATCTATCTGGTGCAGTTCATTTTCATTTAGGAAGCCTCTGCTAAATCGGAGACAGTGATCTGAAGGGAGGGGGGAGGAGGGAGTGATGAGGCAGAGGGGGGGTTAGTGGGACTCAGACAGACAGCAGAGCGACTGTCCCAAGCTGGAGTCTGGAGTCCGCCTGCTGCCTCCGCATTATCACTGGCCACCTGCCTCTCCGAGAGTAACACACCAACAAAGCTGAGGGCGAGCACAGCCACAGCAAGAACGCGAGACAAGGTACTTGACCGGTTCCTTAGTGCCGCCTTTTCGGCTTCCAGCACACCCTCCCCCCCACCCACTCTCTCCTACCTCTGTCCTGCGGGAGGACAGGCTGCGCACCGGAGCGCACTTGGCGACCCGGGTTTGTTGTCGTTACCAGCAGGAGAGGAGCGCCCAGCGAGCCGAGCCATAGCTGCTACAGCTCACATTAAACCGGGCTGTCCCCTCAGAGGAGATACTTGCATGGATGCACCATGGCCACGCTTGTCTGCAGGGTTCAGTTTTTAGATGACACCGATCCGTTCAACAGCACAAATTTCCCAGAACCGACTAGACCCCCGCTGTACACCTTCAGGGAGGATGTCCCACTCATCAACCAGTTAGCAGGCGTCCACCGGCTCCTCAGAGCTCCACACAAGGTAGGATTACCAGCTTGGTAAACAACTCATACTAGACTTAACTTAGGTAGCATTATGTGTGATAGCCTATATTGCCAATATTGTTTTTTTACAAGGATATATCACATAATAAAGCAATGTAAGATCACAAAAGAACTTAAGAACAACCATAAATCTTAATAAAAACTTAAGCCTTATAAATAGTTTTATTGTTTAGATTCAAATACACATTCTTTTGAATACATAGGTTTAAATCAGGGCTACATCAGGTTGTTTTACACTTCAAGCCTACTGCAAATAAACTTCCATACCCACCATTCAGAGGCTATTTTGAGAACACATGCAAGCCCAACTGATTGGTTCTCCAGCCTGAGGACTGAAACAAGGTTGCAAATGTTTCCTTCAAAGCCCACAGCAACATTACACATGGATTGAATTTGTTTTGGACTAAATATGCGGAATTAATCCCATGCTGGCATACATATGCTCTGTTGAAGAGCCATTGAGAAAGATGCTGGATCTCCACCAGCTCCAAGAGACCTTGAAGCTGACTCTTAGACACTTAGACCTCTATGTTTGAGGAGGCTAGAAATAAGAATACATCCCTGTCTCAAATTAAATAATCCTTTCTTATTTCTTAATATGTTTTGCACTCTGTCACAGTGACAGGTGTGCAAAGGCAGCAGTGCAACCAGATACATGTGGCAGTCACTGAAAGCTCTGGTTCCCAGTGAAAAGCCTAGAATCACAGATGATCAAATTTTGTGGTGAGTCACCATGGGTGTATGATAGAGATGTTCATTCTTAGTGAATTTCAGTGTTTAAAGCAATTTAAAAAAAAAACAGCAACACGCTCCTTACTGACAAGAGTGAGTCACACACAAAAAAAAAATAGTTGATTGAACTGAAAATAAAAGTGAGACACAGAGAGAAGGGAGTTCCACTGCTGGCACACACCACTGACAGCAAACCAGTGTTCAACAGCAGAGTGGTTTTCCAGACCAAATAGATCTTTTGCTGCCCCATCTTTAAAAGCCACAAAACAAATGAAAAATGTCCCACAGCACAGAAAAGCTCATGATTACAACCTATACACAGACAGATGGCACAGCCTGCGTCCGTGTTTGCAATTTAGTTCACATCAGTAGGGAGACTGTGCGCAATGGCAACTGGATATTTTGCTTGGATTATAGGGATGAAACGGAACTGTTGCAAATTTGCCCCGTCAGACTGTCCAGATCTAAAAGTCGGTGTTGAATGTTATTATATTATTGGAAAATGCCAAAGCTAGCAAGCGTTTGACAATTTCCTGAGTCATTTCTCAGTCTTTCTTTTGTTAAAGCAGCCTTTCCCTCTTTTTGTCTTAACCACTTGTGCTCTTCTCTGAGAAAAAGCCTACTGTATTATTATGTTGTGATGCTAGAACTCTGTGTATGGCTGGCTGCTGGGCTGCACGTAAAGTATAGGTCACTTGTCCCAGAATTCCTGCGGCCGGGGGCCTGGATCCCTGCGACACTTTGTTCTCCTCACTTTTGGGTGCCGTGGTTTTCCTGACCTCTTCCTCCAACTCCTCTTCCACCTCTCTGACCATGCACCAGTTTGTAGAGTCAAACACACACACACACACACACACACACACACACACACACACACACACACACACACACACACACACACACACACACACACACACACACACACACACACACACACACACACGCACACACGGTTAGGCTAAATTGCCAGGGCTAAATCAGTGCATTACTGGTTTGTTTGCATGGGATGTGTCATTCTATCCAAACTGCTAAACAAAGAAGTTGCTTTGGATTCTCACAGAATATATTATCACTTTTCAAAGTTGAACATTTGAATGTGAAAGTGTAAAGATTAGTGAGTAAAGCACGGACACAAGCAGCCCCTTCAAAATGATGCATGGATGTCCAGCTCAGTGCAGAAGCCTCAGCATCAGTGAAACAGCCACAGTTTTGCAAGGGGAAAAACTACCATTCCTCTCAAAACAACAAAGCCTAGACTTAACAGCTCAACTTGTATTTCATTACCAAAGGCTTCCCATTAAAGCACCATTGGGAGATTTAATAGCCGTGTAGAACACACCCTCCTCCCCCGCTCTTCAAAGAGCCTAATCCTCTGTGGCTCTGATTTTGACACAAAAAAAGTTCTTAAAAACTCATCGTTTAAGTTACGTAAGGGTATTGTTAAGTGTAGACCCACCGTGATTGCCAGCAGGCTTGGTGTTGTTTTAATGTGGAAGTAATTACTCCCCTACCCCCACGGTTTTGTTCTTTTTGCTTTGCTCTTCTGGGAGAATTTGATTAAATGAGTGTAAAGTATATACTAGCCACTAAGTGTTTCCCTGGCCCGTTCCCGGAGCCTTGAGTGTGAAGAGCCTGTGGTTCCTTCTGGAGCCACCTCTCTGCCGGCTCCGTCCAGCATGATGTGTTTTGTTATGATATTACTAATATTACCCAAGCGAAGTGTTTTAGGAAAGAGACACCCTTTGGAGTGGGGGGGAGCTGTTAACGTATTGTGTTACAGAGTGGTCCGGGGCTCACTTTTTCTTGCTCTCCAAGCAGTATTTGTATGATTGAGTAATGTGTGTAGATAAAGCGGAGCAGCAAAAGAAAGCAGCTGGAGGTGGGGCTCTGTCTTGGGGTGTGTGTTAGACAGAATGGGGGATTTTCAGAGAAATAAACAAAGCCTCATTCAAAGACCAGACATAACTGTAAATAAGTAAAACTGGAATATTGGAGAAAAAAAAATGCTGAATAATGCTAGCGGATTGGGCACAAGAAATGCTTTTGTCTTACTACTACATAAAAAGCGGGGCAGTGGGACAGGGCATGATTAACCCCCCCCAAGACTACAAAGATGGCGCTTAACATATTTGCAATAGAATGCTCATGTTTTTTTCTTAGTTCATATTTTTAGCCATGCTAGAAACCAAGCAGGCTCTGGGGATGGCAGAGTTGGTATGATAGTCCACTACTTTGGCCCAGACTAACTCAACTATTAGATGCATTGGCAAAACATTTTGGATTGACATTTGGCACACACATTCATGTCCTTGTTAGGATGTAGGCTACTGTACCAGCCTTGGTAATCCCTTACATTTTTTTATCCATCCATCAGCCCCAGCTGTACTTTAACTCTACGTTCAGACTGCAGGCAAATGTGGCTAAAAGTAAAGTGGGTAAAGGGTAAAGTGACCAGGTCAGACATCTTCAGAAGTAGTGTGTACACTTAAATCTTGCCCAGATCAGATTATTTCAAATCCGATTTAGACCACTTCCATAATGTGGAAGGTCAGATTTTTTTCAATGTGGCCGCAGTGTGAACAACCAAGGCGGATTTGATGCGACTTTTAGGTCAATCTACATCGACATTTGTGACTGTGAAGCTATTCACAACGCAGTCCCACCACTCCTGGCTTCGTCTCTGCATCCACAAAGACCTCTGTAGTGAATTTGCAGCCATAACCCCACAAAAGGCCAAAATAGCCAACTTGTCTCTCTTTCTCTTAATTCTTCTCCTCCTCAGTACCTGCTCATTAATGTTATGGCTGCCATTACACAACCATTTTGAAATTAAAGTAAAAATGCTTACTTCCTCCATGACCTCCATAACTTTATTGTAAAAGTCATTGTTATTGTTCTTTTGCTCATGCGGGTCAGTTAGAAACCGCAAACAGTTCCCACTGGAATCTGATATAGGCTACATTTTAAAAAAGGTAATGTGAACAGCCAAACAAAAAAATCGCATGTGAGCAAAAAAAATCTGAATTAAGCATTGAGACTTGCAGTGTGAACATGTTTAGTGCTAATTAAAAGTAAGATGTGAACTTGGTAAACATTACACCTGCTAAACATCAGCATGTTGTCACTGTGAGCATCCTGCCATTGTAAGATTAGAATTTAGCTTAGTAAAGGTAAACATCCACTCAAGGTCCACTTACTATCTTTTTATTTGTCATTCTCATCTTGCAAGACGCTTCCTTAAGTTTTCCCTATGTCGTCTATATTACAGTGGTCTACCTTGTGAAATATGGTTATGTTGACAGCATTTTATTTGGCTTTACTGACAGAATTTCAACCAGGGATGTGTGTAAGAACTGTGTGTTTTGCTTTGCGGATTAGCTATTTGGCACAGATGGATTAATGTTATTGTGGGGGGGGGGGGGAAACTGGAGCAGAACCCAGACTCACCTCATTTGCTTATGGTGCATAATTCCTTCTTCTAAGCTTGGAATTGCTTAGTGTAGTACTGCAAAGATCATTGCCATATGGATGACAGTCAGCTTCTCCTTTGCAACACTTTGGCCTTGACAGTAACCCCCCCCCCTTAACTCCCAGCCCCTGGATACACCCACCCTTGAGCTCCTGTGTGCATGCTGCCTCAGAGCAGAGTAAATATACCGAGGTTATATTTATGCTGTGAGTCCATCCGACAGTCCGTCTCTCTGTTTCCCAGTGAGAAGGAGGGACAGACAGAGAGCAGCAGCAGGTCTTGTGATTTGCGGTCTCTGCTGGTCAGGGAGTGTCGTCATGCAGCCCGCCCCAGACAGCCAGGGGGCGTATGGCAGCGCACCAGAGGCTCGGTTAGGCCTCCCGATGCTATGGAGGTGCTAAATGCTAACTCAACTCATGACTCTGATCTCATTCACCTATTCATACATCCGCAGCTTTAACAATCAGTTGCAAAGCTCATGGCTTATTGTAACAATAACGCCATGATGTATGTTACTTTTTACAAGTTGTTGCTGGGATGGCTGCTTGCACCTGCTATCAACTTGTGACTGTACCCATAAACATCAATGCCAGTGGTGTGCGGATATATTACTGTGCACCTGGTCTCAAACTCAGCAGGGTTTCTCATTACACAGCATAGCGGGTCAATTCTGACTAAGGCCGCTCTGCAGTGCTACCTTAGATCATGCCATCACAGATGACATAGGCGCAAGATTGCGCTGTTCTTGAGAAAAAAAACTGCCATGTGCGTAAATGTACGTGTGTAAATTAAGTATGTGGGGATGACTGTGATTGCTCTCTCCACAAACATACAGAGACTTAAATGTGCTGTAGCTTCAAATTGTACACAATTTAAACGATTTTTCTCACAGCTGGTATTTTTAATGCACTAAAAGTTTTCTTTTTTTCTGTTTCCCTCTGGTTTTGGTTTCATGTTCTGCAGCCTTTATTGCTACGTCTCTACTAGTTAATTCCCTTAACAGCTTTGTAATGCTGAAAGCAGAGCCACACCGCATATGGCTCTCCCACTTTTCATGGTTCACTATACACACTCATGTTGAAATCCTTGCCCCGTAAACTGACTTTATGTTACGTGCTCAAATTGTTTCAAAAGAGGGTGTGAAACACATGCAGAGACATACTGTACAGAGTGAGTATTTAAAAAATAGTGGGCCCGGAGACCAATGTCATTCCGGCGGGTGGTTTATGTACGTACATCACAGCATGGGAATTTCACATGCCACCCTGACGTTCCAAGTGCTCGATCATATTTTCCATTCCCAATTACAATTGTAAGTTGTCCCTTAGGGTATACTCAGTTTAACTCAGTTAAATCCAATCCAGTATCTTAGTTCAGGTCTATTTCATTCACAAAGACTTTTGTGTTCAAAATATTTTTTCATTCTTTTCCATAGCTTGATGACTGCACGCTGCAGCTCTCCCACAATGGCACCTATCTGGATCTGGAGTCCTCTCTGGCTGAGCAAAAGGACGAGCTGGAGGGCTTTCAGCAGGATGACACAGGGTGAGACTGATTCACATTTATACCCTGTGAAACATATCAAACTGATACACTAAAACTATGCACGCCCCCCCCAACACACACACACACACACACACACACACACACACAAACAAATCTTTTCAGAAGTTTCTCCATTCTTGTAAAATCGGAAGAATCTCAAGCTGCTGGATATGGATTTCTTGGAAGCACAAGTTCATGGAAAGTATGAAGTGTTCTGGAAAGCGGGACAGATGTGCCCTCCCTTCCACAGCTAGAGCTCTCTCACTGTTTTTTTTTTTATATATATATATATATATATATATATATATATATACACACACACAATAATTGATATTCAGATTTTCTTTGTGACAAAATGTTTTAGTTTACTCGTGTTTTAGTTTACTTACACAGCATTTTAACCTTTTTCATCTCCCGCCATGGTGGTGTCTCACTTTGGGAGAACAAGAGAAATGGAAAATGAAAATCTGCTGCTATGGCTCTGAATTTCGCCCAGAAAACTGTATAGCAGACGTGGTAAGCCACATAACGTTAAATCCTGACACACCTTGGCTTGTGTTCAATTGAGCTAGTAGATCATGGCCTAAACAATAGCTAAATATTTGGCCTTTTCTGTGTAAAATAGCACCTCAGTGTTGCTGTTGCCAGGTGTACCGTTATGATAATGATCAAATCTGTAGCTAGGATAATTAGCTCTTTGTAACAATTAAAAAAAATAAACTGCAATTGCAACAAGTCTTGACTGAGGAGTTATAATGTAAGTTACTGAAAATAAATGACCACATAATGTAGTAGCCTACGTATTTGTTTTGTTTAAAATGATGGTGTTAGTGTTACATAAAGTTAGTTATCTTCTTTAGTACTATTGCTAGCCACACAAATTCTAGCTAAAGTTAATGATAATTAGTTATCCTTAACGGCGTATTTTTTTCTGTATGCAATGTTAACGTTAAATTAGCAATTACAATTGGCGAACTAGGTTTAACATAGCTACGTTCTTATTATACATCCATGCATAGACATCCATGCATAGACGTTACTAGCATAACGTTAAAACCTAGCATAACCTTACATGTTTACAAGCTAGCTAACTGTTGTGTATGCTTAATACAGTGTTTTAACAATGAGCATGTTGCTTAATTAGCTAACGAGCTGTGTAAAAAACAGACAAACATATTCTACATTCAACTGTTAACGTTACAATAACATTATCAGTGGTTGTCACTACCTTTTATATATTGTCAATGCTCACTACCCGATGTAAGTCGAATGCAGATGTGAGTTGCACATGCTCAGATTTAAATGGTTTACGGCATAACGCCAAGGGATCCGGATCCGGCAAATGTTTTAGCTATCTATGATTGTTTGATTGCTAACGTTAGCTCAAAAACGCTATTCAAGTGACAGCCTTTGTTGTGTTTGATTGCTAACTTGTAGCCAGCAGTGAACATTCTTTGTTATGTAGGTCCATTTTTATTGTATTAACATTACAGAAGTCTCTCGTTAGCAGGTTCTTGTAGGCTGCTTCAGCCTCTAATCTAGAACTGACATCAGGGACCATGCCATGAAAATGTGATGCCTTATGCTAAATAATAAATTACTGCTATGTAATGTACCTATCTCATGTGGCTAACAGCAAAACAGATCTACGTGAAATCTGGTCATTGTCGCAAAGTGACGCATGCGCAACTCCCATCTGCACTCGACTCACTCGAGTAAATTCCTAGTAACGTTACAATGGCGCCAGGAGTAGTGGGAGGACCAAAATGATGTAGTCCGTGCCTTTTTTATGATTATTATCAACCTCTTGCAATAAAGAGGTATTTGCGGGGATAGGCTACAGGGATCGCGGATTAAAAAATAAAGTCGTACAAAGTGCCTTAAAGTGTCCAAGTAAATGTCCCAGTATCAAAACTAATGTTAAATACTGTGTGTTTAATGCTGTTATTGTGAAGGCTGAGTCACTTTAGATGCATTTCGTTCTCATATGTTAGCTCCTACATAAGTGAGAGAGCATTGCGATGTAGAGCTCTGAGAAATACAGTGAGATGGCAAATTTACAGTAAGTGTGTGTCTGTGTGTGTGTGTGTGTGTGTGTGTGTGTGTGTGTGTGTGTGTGTGTGTGTGTGTGTGTGTGTGTGTGTGTGTGTGTGTGTGTAGAGTTGTGGTAGGCTATGTCTGTTCTGAGGCTGGGGGCAGCATCATGATAAATGATAGCAGACGACAGAGCCAGATGTTATCTGTGTCTGTTTGTGTGGTTTCCATGTATACATACATTTTTTTGTCAAAGCATGTGTGTGTTTGTGTCTTTATTATGTGCCTGGTAAGCCATGTGGCAGTTGATTGACAGGTGTGTAAAGGTGTGTGTGTGTGTTTCTGAAGTGGTTTAGATCTTGGGGAACTGGTTGGGTTGGACAGGCCTGTCTGTCATCCAACCAAGGTCATACTGCACTGACAGTAGGAAATGAATCACACATTGGGTTGGGTTTGACCCTTTCTTGGCTATACATCACAAAGGTTGATGATGGATGCTTTGGACTAAGTCTGTTCTGTCCTCCCTCTGTCGAAAGAATACTATTTATATAGTGTCAAAAATTAGTAAACTGGTCATACTCAATATCTCAGCCTTACACTACACATTTACCTGTGCTTTAAAGTCAGGCAGTTAATGACAGCTGTTGTAAAATTTTAAAGGCATAGTGGTTGTGAATTTTGGGATTGACTAGCTGTGTCTATTCATCAGTTGTGATGGTACTGTGTTGTTTGTCATGTATTCATATGTACTATCTTTTCCCACTGCAGCTTCTCCAGTCTCACAGTAGTCATAAATATGTTGCCATAATATGCATGGCCATTCAGATCTGTTTGTCTGTATCACAGTATCATGGTATATTTTAATAGTATATAATTAGGGCTTATTTTTTTTCTTCTTTTTACTGACAAGCCTGAACTGTAAAACTGAAAATTGCCTTTCACTGAAGAATGTGTTATAACGAGTAGATTGGTGTAAAGTGATTTTCACCCAGAATTTATGTTCCCTACCATCAAAAATGTGTTGTGATTCCAGCTGCGGCAGGACACTGCTCACCACAAACAAGGTCCTCTGGTGACGAGGACAGCTCAAGAGTATGCTTTCACTAAAGGAAAGTGAATAGAAACATTGGGAGCAAACTGCTGTAGATTATGATGCAAAGTCAGGATGGCTGAAAGCCTATACATCTTCCGCCAAAGGCTAAAAACACATCTCTTCCAACTACACCTTGGATAAACAAAAAAATTCTTGAACCTGCACTTTCATATGTCTCTTTGTAGCTTTGCTTATTTAAAGCTAATGTACTTGCACTTGCTACTTGTTGTCTCGAGTTTGAACCTTCACAGTTGAAAGCACTTAATTGTAAGTCGCTACATGTAATGTAATGTAAAAAGTAAGCAAAGTCCCTCCAAGTCATTCAAGGTGTTTTTTGTATCATTTAAAATACTATAGTGAAATAGTGATTTGAAAAATCAAAATATAATGAATCCTATCTCTCTTTCACTAGCATTTTTAATCCTTCTCATCGTCTCAGTTAAATGATATAATTGAATTTTCTTTCACATTCCTCGCACTGTTCTCTGACTGGCCTGAACCCTCTCTCTCCCCAAGTCTCTGTCATTGTCACACTAGTCTATATCGACGTGTTCCACTTCCAGGGGATTGTTCAGGTGCCACCGGAAATTTTGCTAGATGTACCTCTTTTTCGTCCGGATGTCCGCCACCATCCGCTTTCTTTGTGTTGGAATTTTAAACAGCGGTCGAGGATTTATGACGACTATGGTTAACTGCTCCTCAGGGTAAATCCAGACAGCTAGCTAGTCTATCTGTCCAATCTGAGTTTTCTGTTGCACTACTAAAAACAACTTTTGAATGTACACACGTTCCACCAAAACAAGTTCCTTCCTGAGGCTATTTTGTAGAGGCACCATCATTGTGTCCGAGGCTTAGCACTGCCCTAGACCAGTGGTTCCCAACCAGGGGTCCGGGCACCCCCAGGGGGGGCGGCAAAGATCACAAGGGGGGCGCGAGTCTTTATATGGTTTGAGGTTGAGGTAAAAAAAATGTTAAACAAATTATGATAATACACTAGAATATCTAATGTATACAAAAGTCTTTATGAAAACTATATATTTTGTTGTATCCTCATTTTTCCTGCCGCCACGGCATCACTATTTTATGAATGAAACATGGCGGAGAAACAGTGCTGATAACTGCTCTGTATCAAAAAAGAAAGTAAGGCTCTATCTCGAGAGTTACCTCAACTTTGGTTTCGGGCGGGGGGGCTCAGCTTTTCTTAGACATGAGTAGGGGGGGGCTCAGCTTTTCTTAGACATGAGTAGGGGGGGCGCCAAGGAAAAAAGGTTGGGAACCACTGCCCTAGACGATTGTGATTGGTTTAAAGAAATGCCAATAAACCAGAGCCCGTTTTTCTCCCATCCCGGAATGCTGTGTGGACTAGCCAGACCCTCCTGTGCAGCGCTGTGGAGGTAGGTTTGGCAATGCTAGATTATTGTCACACAAAACATTATCAGACCGGTAGCCTATGGCAAGAAAAATGAATTTGCAAGAAAAACACAGTTCTATCAGCATCTCAGCAGATTGTGTTAACATTTTGCTCTGTTTCCGAGCAAAGCTGATAACGCAGCTTAACAAAAGGATAGGAGGCCTGCTGGTCTCTTGTTTGGGTGTGTGTTATCCTTGCTGCACGTTATGCATAACGGGTGTATTGCAGCGGTGTGTGTGTTAGCAGAGCAGTGCTTTCCCTGCTTGAATTGGATGCTATCAGCATGTTAGTGATGGAAGTCAGTGATTAGAACAACTAGGGCTACGAGAGAGAGTTTGAGTTGCTCTCAAAATACCATCATAATTTACCTTTATGTGTGCGTGGGATCATTATGTTTTCCCACTGGAAATATGCTGTGTATGAATGTGTGCTCAGATGGCACGGTGGTATGTGGAAGTGTGTGTTGTGTCTGCTCCTGCACTTTTCGCTGTCTGTCCTCAAGGCTCAGATGTGTATCAGGATAGGGGTACAGATCCAATGCAGGCTACTGTTTGTTTGCACTTTTCCCATCATGCCAACTGCCTCTGCATTGTAAAAAATGTCCATCATAACATGGCCTTGCCTCATATTTTGTCTTATGATCTAATTTTAATTTGCCTTAAAGCAGTAGCCAACTGAATGAGATAATTACCCTTCCTTTTCCAATGCCGTTTCACTTGTTGCAGTATATTCCTCTCTGGAATTAAGTGGGAATAACTCGTGAATAGGACAGATCACTCCACTAATGCCAAGAAAATTACACTTGATTCCAGAAGTTAATTAGGTTTGGCTTTGAGTCAAATTATTGTGCAGAAACAAGACAACATGCTTAGTTGCTTTCATAAAGATATTTTTTGCTTCTTTTGTTGTCAGGTCCAGAGGGAAGAAGCACGGTATTATTCTGCGGACCCAGCTGACCGTCCGAGTACACGCTTGCATCGGTGAGTGCTGTGTGACATGTTTATGTATGTGTTTAAACATAAGTTTCTCCCTGGACACACACATGCCCCGTCAGACACATCAGCAAGCCCAAGAACACGTTGTACTACACGCTTAGATGGCTGTCAAGGGGTTTACACATGGTTCATGCTGGGCTGAGACCTGAGACCTCCCACTCAGAGGCCCGTTTTTACGGTATGGGAAATTTCACCAAGTTCAACGTGGTATTGTGATCATGTCAGTAAGCTTCTACATGGTTTAGAGAGAGAAAAGCGAATGGAAGCTTTTTATGTCTATGTGGCTGTAAGTGTAAGCTCAGTTTTTTCCCTTCTGGGGCTAGTGAAGTTTTCACAGTGGGATGTTCTTAACTCCTCCCAGTTTGTAATGGTGAAGAGGAGGAGGGAGGAAGAGACAGAGGGAGGTGTGAGTAACATTGAAAGTTATAGGGTGCTTGAAGAAAAAGATAGCAGTACGAAAGGGACAATAGGTTATGATAAGAGTAGGAATAAAGAAACAGTAGGGAGGGAGGGAACAATTGGAGATGTTGAGAGGGTGACACGCTGTCAAACAACACAGAGCCAAACACATCCTCTTTTTTTAGTTTGGTACTATAGATACTTGACCTTTTCATTTTGTACTACCATCACAGGTCAAAATTGCAGTTTGTCCAATAGTTTGGTTTTGACCAAATACCTGCAAAAGTAATGACATTACCATCAGTCTTAGCTTTTATTTTGCATTTAGTGCTAATTAGCAAATGTTAGTATGCGAACATGCTAAACTAAGATAGTGAACATCATTATTTCAAAGCTGTGCCTACTGTGCCTACGTACAGCCTCACATAGATTCTGTGGACTCTTAGTATTGTACTGTAATGTACAGAAAATTGTACATTTAACCTTTATCTATCACAGTTGCCAGAACTGGCTACTTATAATTTAAAATGATTCGTAACTTAGCCTTACAGCTGCGACTAGATTTTATTTTCTCAATCTGACATTTCTTGCCAACTGGCTTATTATATAATGTACAGTCTATTTTAATGATCTAGAAGAAATAATTTACAGAAAACACATGGATGATTTTAGTGTCTGTTTTCTCTTTACTTTAACATAAGTTGGCCAACAGCCCATTCATATAACAATTGATGTATTCCTTTTTCTATCTGCAACTCACTCTCTTTATATCACCCCGCACTTTGTCTGTGCCCGCTCCTTTCCTCCATAACTTGTCTGCATGGTCAACATTCTCCATGCCAGTGATGGCAGTGCTAATTCTGGATCCTAGAATCAGTGTCCCGGATTGGTTGAGAACGAGGCGAGGTGAAAGGTCACTAGGTGTGGGACTAGTAATTACATTTTCACAGTGCAGTAATACAATGGAGAAGAATAGAGTTAATAAGAAAAAAACAGTTGATTCTAAACTATATATTGTATTATCGTACAAGTCACTTTTAATTTTGCAACATGCTGTAAATAGCAGTTCACATTTACCCAATCTTAGGGCCATGAACCCCGAAGCTTGCTCCATATTACCCTCCTTTAGTAGATTACTGTGGACATATGGTTTCTGTCTTCTTTAGAATGAGGGCTCTCTTTAGTCCCACAGACAAGCTCTGCTGTTACTGGGATGAGATAACCTGACCCGAGTCTGCAGCCACCTGCTGCAAACATACAGTACATATATATATATATATATATATATATATATATATATATATACATGTTTGCACAAAAACAAGCATAGCTGGGCTATATTTGCTTGTCTTGGCATAATTAGAAAAAGAACTTATAAGAACAGACTCTTTATTTTTACAGACCGACTTTTTATTGGAGAATAAGGCTGCCTTATCACCATGTAAGATGCATTTCCTTTTGAAGAGCATAAGTGAAACTTGAATTTTGCCCATTCAGCATGGCACATGCTTTGTTGCACAAAGCAGCAACCAGATCCTGATTGGAGTTTGTAATGCAGAGTGTCACTGTGTATTTCTGCTTACAAAACCTAAAATCATATAGCGTCAGTGAGTCGGAGCGACCCATTCACTTTAGAGATGTACTGACCATTTTCTACTCCTCTCAGCATTGCTTCAATGAGTCGGTTCAGCTATCTACTCATCTGCCAGTTTTTAACGCTCTCTAATCCTTCCGGATCCTTGACCTTCAAATCGCCTGAGTAGTGGGCTAGTGGTCAGCATACTATCCGCTAAATGAAAAGTCTGTCACAATCAAGAATACAAATTGCTTGTGGAATCAAGTATCTGTGACTTACAATTAGTTGGTCAGTATACAGGTAGTAGGATTGCATGTCATGACCGTGCCACATGCATGATAATTATTTGGTTTATGTGATTGAAATTTGGGAAAGGTTCAATTCTTTACACATTTTCCTACAGTAATCTTCCTACAGATTTTCCGACAGTAATCTTGCTGTATTTATCAGCTTCCAGGTTTGATCAACAAGCATCAGGATTTGATTGTATTAAGGTCAACTGTTAGGGAGATCTTAGGGTCTGCAAACTTCTTCAGTCGTTCACTGATCTTCTTTTAGGGCCACAAGGTTGAAAAAAACGAGTGTAGCTATGAGAAACACAGCTCTCCTTGGCATTTTCTTGGCATCGCTGCTAACGGAAAGATCAAATTACATTCAGGCTTGCCATCTTGGGATTAAGGATGTTCGGTGATGTGTGTATGTGTGAGTGAGGGTTTGATAATGTGTGTGAGTTAATGAGTTTTTCTGTTGTATACGAAAAGGAGAACACATTGGCATGGCCAGCATAGCAGTGACTTTGTCTGCTGTTGTAAGCACAACTCTGCAGGCAGTGTGTCTGCACTGGAGAGGCCTTCGTGGCACTTTAATGATCCAGCTCTGCTCAGTACTCACTGCATTTGGGGGCACTGATTGGGGTCAATTTAACAGCAATGTATCAGGTTTTTTTTATGCAGGGCAGGTGTCCTGAGTGAACAAGGTTTATCCTAAGCCTCCTCATTTTGCCCATCGACTTTACAACATCTCTCTTTCTTTTGTTCTTTAGCCCCTCAATATCTACTTGTGTGCCCAGTTTCCATATATTCCTTCCCCTTCTCATAGTTGATCCTGTGGTCTGCAGTCCCGTCAGAGTGCCAGTCAGAAGCCCTTGTTTAAGGGTTAATTTTAGCCGGCTCCGTCGCAGCAGAGCTGTTGTAGGGCGTAGCTGACGGGTGGAGAGAGGTGGTTCAGGGGTGGGGGTGAAGTGAAGGTTGTTATCTTTAGAAAGTGTTGACAGCGCAGAAACATGCGAGGAAGGCAACACAGTGCCAAACCACTACTCACTTAATGTGAGAGTTACAGGAAGCGAGAGGGGCAAACAAGGGTTGATTGTGGAAGATAGAGGATAATTGGAAGGAATAATATCGACAGGTAGTACGAGACTAGAAGTCTACAGCCCTGCTAGCAGCATCAGTGCTCATTACATCCCACAATATGAGAGCGTCAAACCAGTTATCTATTAGGAATGTGAGTTTGTTAAGTGTTAATATGTGGCTATGTATGCATCTTTCTTACTATTGTAAAAGAGCAGGCAAACAAAGGGATCATCCTCTTGGGAGCATAAATGTGCTCGGTACATTTCATGGCAATAATGCAGTTTAATAATGCAATATATTTTGTGTCGTTGAAAATTTTTCCTTGTCAGTGTCTCCAGAGGAAAAGTCAATGGGTCAACTAAAACATGATTCATCATCTGGGGACCATAACAATACAATAAATACCCAGACAGATACTAGATTTCTGAATACCGATATTGAGAGTTTAAAGGTCCAGTGTGTAATGTGTTTAGTTGTTAATTATCAAAATCTGTGTTGCCCGTTCACAGACTTGTCCTTTTTCATGACTATTTACCTCCACCATCAATTCCAAGTATTCCTTTTGGCTTGAAATTGGACATTTGCATTCGCATGAACTGGGGTAGACGCTTCATATTCATGTGCCATCTTGAAATACGTTAGCCAGTAAGGGACATACAGGACATACTGCTCCTTTGCGCCTTTCGCGTTTTCGCTGTCACATGATAAACTCATAGGTGCTGCTAATGCTGCTAATGGGTATCATAGCTTCCCGGCCCCCCGGCAAGTTTGAAGAAGCAAACATGGAGGACCACACGTATTCAAAATCCAAATTTCAGGAACAGGAGTCTTCTTCATCGCCCAGAAAAAGAAAAAGGATATTGAAAAGAGCAAGAGACCGGCTTTTTGAAGTGTGAAGGCTGCCGTAGCTGTAATATGTACGTTGAACTGCGTGGCGCGAGTTGATTGTGATATATGATCTCAATGCTAGATGGGAGAAATTCCCACACATTGGACCTTTAAATAAAATCCGATGACAATCTCTTTGATTTATAATTTTTTCCAACATACTATTATATACAGACATTATTATAAGGATCCCTTAAATTTGTTTGATAAAGAATTATTACAGCTTTGTACGTCTGTACGTTCAGGACATTTAAGAAATAAACTTGTCATAGCTCTCAATGTATTGGAGTCACACTTATATATTCAATATATCAGCCTGGCTGATTGATGTAGCTCCAGATAATATACACGACACATTTCACAGATATGCAGTCATTCGTTCTTGAAATGTGAGTGACACTAGATAATAAAAAGTTAGTCGGGTCACAAAAAATGTTAGCAAACTGATGCCTATAGGCACATTAATAAATGTAAGTCCAAAGTTAGCAAAACATTTAGGATTAATGATAAAACCATGTATAAAGCTGCACTGGCAATCTGTAATTTTCTCATTTGTACACTGTTAAACTGAGCATTACAGAATCCCAAAGCTTTTGTTTCCCATGTGGCCTCATTTCCCAGCCTCTCCTGAAGTGAAAGGCTATGCAGTAATTAAATACAGTTTAAGTGATCAAATATAGAGAGGCTATGCTATCTGACAGGTAAAGCTCCCTGTAATGAGTTGTACAGCAGGTGAAACAAAAGAGCCGCAGTGCAGAACAAAAGACCTTGCATGTGTTTTGGAGCCTGTTCAATCCCTTGGCACTTCCCTCTGGAATTTAGCCCTTTTTAAAAAGAAAATTAAAAAAAATACATGGCTTCTCTACTGCTGGATTTCTGCGACCCAATTATCTGTCTCTAATCACCCCCCATTGTAAAAGAGAGGAGGGGGCCAGAGGTTGAGGTGGAGTGAAGGTTGACTTTCTTTGATTTTCTCTGGTCGGGCTGTTACATAAAGAATCAGCAACTCGACGAAAGAGTCTAAGATTGTGTTGCCCTTGTCTTCTTATTGTCTAACTTCCAGTAGTATGTTTTTATCCTCCTTTGATTGGATGAAAAAGTAATACTAGACCATTATACAAAAACAAATGTTTATAGTAACTGTATTTATGCACTGTAAAGCAATATTTTGAGGATTTGATGGTATCAGTGAGAGTTACACAAATCCATATCACTGTAAATATAAGCTTACTGACATGGTGGTCTCTAGTGAAAAAACAATAGTCACTACTCAGTGTTGCTCCAGTCACAGGGGGTGCAGTGGTAGTGACAGCAGTGTGCCTGTGAGATGCTGCAGAAAGAGATGGCTACAGCTGGTTCTAACAGTGATTTACTGTGTTGGTGTCCCCCCCGCTGTGGGAGATAAGGCCTGGTAATGGCATGGTGTGACAGGGAGATAATACTTGGTGATGGCTGGGTAAGCTGGGAGGGGGCAGTAGTACATCTGTGGCTGTGCAGTTGTAAAACTCCAGACACATAATATGGTTTTCCTGACACGCTGACCCTCTAATATCTGTGCTGACCTTTGCCAACATGCTCTAACTACTTTTCAATCTGGCATCATCATGGCATCATCCTCTGTTAATCTACTTTTCTCTACATTGTCCATTTGTCTCCAATTCTGCTCCACGTCTCCAAACTAAGTTTCATTCAAACACAGTCACCACTTCTGTTGTTTAACCCCTGCAACCTCTTTCTTTTCCTGGCATGCCCGCTCTGATCTCTAAATCTATATTTACTCTGTTCAGCTTCACATACTGTTCGTGACTCTTTGTGCTCATAGACACCTGTGGTTTGGCTCAAGAAATTGTGCCGTATTATCTCTCTGTGTGCACATGTTTGAGTCAATAAGGATCCCTTAATCTGTTTTATCTGTGCACAGCCATGCTATCTTCCATGCAAATGTGTGTTTATGTGTCTGTATTTTGTTTTCACTATCTCATCATTAACTGAAATCGGCAGTTGTGCATTCAGAATACAGGACGCCCCGCTCTCTTTTCATCTGTGTTTCACAGAGAGAAAGAAGGAATGAAAAAAAAAAAACACTCAAATAGTTTCCCCTCTACCCTCACCAGCAGCTGAGACCCGGAGGAGCAACTGAGAGCATTGCGCCCACATGAGTCATGCCTTAGTTACTGCTGTGGGAGATGGAGAGATGGACTGATGAGACATTAGGGATGGAGGTGTAGAGCAGTGGAAGTGGTGGAATAACTTAACAGCAGTAGCTGCTGTAGAAAAGCCTGTAGCTGTTCTCCATTCCTACTGCACTAGCACTGTTGAAATGGTCTCTAACTGTAAATAACTTTCCCGCTTGCTTTCTTACAGTGTAGTAGTAGATCAGGTCAGAGAAGAGGACCCCGGTCTAAACAAAGTTTAATGTTCTCTGTTGCAGTATGCCGAATGCAGATAGAAATAACAACTGTGCATATTGCACTGCTTTCCCTCAGCTGTCAAGCTTAGCAATTATGTATTTTTGGAGTGAAACTACAATGTGATTATTTATGGATTCTATGGTTTTTGCTGTGTAATCCAGTTGTGTGTTGCAGCTGTGTGTCTATTGTCACCGTGATCAGTTGCTGCGGTGTGGTGGATCCTGTGTGTTACAGTGTTGTGCTCTCTGTGGATGTGGCGGGGTTTTCCCTGGGCTCCAGTTATGCTGACAAACATGAGCAGCCCAACAACAGCCCATTATTGCTCATGTTTGTCAGCATAACTAGAGCAGTGGCACAACACATTGCTGTTTGGGATTTGCTCTCCCAACAGTGCATCAGTGCTCTTACTGGAAGAAAGTTTGAAATATATCATGACGTGTGTGTGTGTGTGTGTGTGTGTGTGTGTGTGTGTGTGTGTGTGTGTGTGTGTGTGTGTGTGTGTGTGTGTGTGTGTGTGTGTGTGTGTGTGTGTGAGGGCAGTTTTAGGGTTAAGACTTGGTTTTCGGATTAGGGTTAGAATTAGGTTATGGTTAGGGTGAGGGTATGGGTTAGGGTCAGGCATTTAGTTGTGATGGTTAAGGTTAGGGTAAGGGGCTAGGGAATGCATTATGTCAATGATGGGTCCCCACAAAGATAGTGAGACGCACTTGTGTGTGTGTGTGTGTGTGTGCGTGTGTGTGCGTGTGTGTGCCTGTGGGTCACTCACTTAGGTACAGTATAGGCTCATCTGTGTGTTTGGCTGTGTGTGCGTCTGAGTGTTGTGTCTGGGCTTGTTCATATATGCAACTGAGTGTGCCTGCACAAACCTCTGGCTGGTCTGTTTTAATCATTTTGAAACTATTACATAATGCAATAAAACATTACAATTACCACAAGCTAAACATCCAGAACACACACTGGAGAATCTGCGGGCTTGGCATCTTATCCAGCCGTGGGGTTTTAGAGATGATGGGTTTAGGGGATGTGTGGAGAGAGACGGGAGAGGGATGATTTCCAGGGAAATGTTAAAACACTTAGGGAAGGAAACACAAGGGAAAAACAACGCAAGGAGGAAATGCACCTGCCAGACAGCAGCAGCAGCAGTTGGCCAGCAGCTCCACAAGTTATTTCATAGCTGTGTGGACCGCCAACTTACAGGTGAGGAGAGTAAAGGAAGAGAGAAAACGTTGCCATGGTGGTACAATTCTGCTGTTTTCTATTAAGTTTAACACACACTGTGGTTCTTCTATATTATGTGCTTCTATTTTGGGGTTCCAGACCAGAAAGGTTAGGGAATATTGCTTTGGCACTTTAATTTAGAGAATAACTTGGCTGGACTGACGAGGAGTTAACTTTTCTCCTAACCCCAGTACTTTTTTTAAAGAAATGAAAATCGTAAGCCATAACCAGTGCAAATCATGCTCTAGTATAAGTCCAACCTAAATAAATGCTTTCTGTAGTTTTATACAGTGAATCTCAGTCTAGTTTATCTGGGAGGTTAATTTCCGAATTGATGCAGAGGTTAGGAAAGAGGCTTGTGTAACCCCGGTTACAGAACCTTATAAAATAGATCTAAACTAAAACTAAATTATTTGAAAGTTAATGTGTTGGGAGTATGTTATTTTAAAATATATATGTGATTAGATTAATATTCTTTGTCAACCATACTGACATAATTAATATCTAACAAAGGGTTTAAACAATCCCTTATAGTTAACCCCTCCCCCATTCAGTGGATCAGTCCAAGTGAGCAGGAAGAGGAAATGCTTTTTTTTTGTTTCAGCCAAAGTAGCATTTGAGATACGGAGCAGAGGATAGATGGTCAAATTAAACCAATACCTGTAGTGGTTACAATCCTGCTGCTAGTTGCCAAAAGAAAATTATTGGTGAGTTGAGTATGAAGCTTGTTGAATTAATGTAAAATCTGGATTAAATATTAGCATTAGCGACTGCGCTAGCGCGCTAGCGGTGCTAACCATGCTAACGGTGCTAGCAAACGCTAACCATGCTAGTGGTTGCTAGAATTTGTCATGTTTGTAGTCTGCTGTAGCACGGTAATGCAACTTTTAAGCAATGATGTTCTATGTGAGTTAGTGTTAAAATGTTTTATTGACCATGCTGTGATAAGACTTATCTCTTGCTAGTTTAGTTAGTTGAATCTAACCTATGTAACAGTTGTGTATGTAATTGCTACAGAGATGCCCTATTCATTTTCAATGAGAAATGAAAACATGACAAGTTGTTAAGGGAGTGACCATTTTATTTTTGACAGATTACAGTCGAATGAAACAATGTGTTAATAATTCAAAGATAGAAAAGCATTATCAACAGTGCTGTAGTGGCTCTAAGAAGTATGTTTGAACTATATAGTAATACTTTCTTTTTTTTTTTTTGGCTTTGTGGATACAAGGCCAGGTCTTCGTCATCATCATCATCATCGTCATCATCTTCATCGGTTCTTCGCTTTTTTTTTTGTCGGCTATCCCTTACGTCCTTACTTCGTCCTGGGTGTCCTCAGCGGTGGTGGGGATTTTACGAGACGAGACATTGGAGTCTTCAGCCCAGCCTGCTCTGTTATAGAGAATTGTCTGGTCCTGGAGTGGCGAGCCAACCCTATGAGCCTTCAAACGAGGAGATATTGAAATAGAGGGAGAAAAGTGGTAGGACAGTTACATTTCGCTTGCCCCACAACAAGTTTGAAGAAAACAGACATTGTTACGTTACACTTTAATGCTCAAAGAATACAACACCGCAATGGATGGATTCTCCCAGTAACTCACTAAACTGAACTTTTTGGTCATTTTCCTTATTAATACTATAGTGATTGATTTGTCATTGAGGTTATAGTTCTAGACTGTGTTCAGTTATATCATCACTCTGACGGTTACAGGAAAAGCACAGGTTCATGTGATTGGTGACCTTGAGGTTCATGTGATTCATTTTCATGTTTATATATATATGGTAGTTTATTGATATTTGATTTGGGTTATACAAAGAAAAGTGTACCAAAATATTTAGAGAATCCGCTTGTGTGGTTAGAGGCACTATAAAATAGGAGCTTAAACATTAATATAGATGAATACAAATTAATGAGTGCCTGACTAATAATATGGAGCTAGCATAGCATTAGGCTACATCTTGAATCTATATAGGGATATTGAACCAACTAAGTACTCACTTGACAAGTGGATTCTTAACCAGATTTAATGAAATTTAACAGAAAAAGTAAAAGGGTGTTTATGGTGGTTCTGTGTATAATGTGATGTTGCACCTGTGATATTTTGAGAAGAATACTGTTCTAAAAAGAAAATATACACAAGAAAACCGGTTGAATGAGAGAGAATTAAAGTTTATTTCCTTACCTCTTCAAACGTACCTATTGAGTTGTGTCTTTCCTCACTCTTGCTGCCGATACCCATTTCTCCCGAGCAATCTAGATCTTCTGAGATGCTGGTCCACATTGAGTGTTATTCCTCCATCACATATTAGGGAGGCTATTCAGGTATTACTTCTGGTTGTTACACTAGGCTTAGGAAACAATTTTGCAGCCCACTTTGTAGTTACACATACTCTTATATTATACTGTATCATACCCACACACACACACACACACACACACACACACACACACACACATACTGAGTTAAGGGGCCTTTTATTTGATACGCCCTCTTCTCTGTCTGTAACAGTACCAGAACTCCCTCATACAGTAGCTTTTGTCATATCTCATCATGCCTTCTGTATTAGGATCACACAGAAATAAACGTATGCACACACACACACAGACACACACACTAGCAAGTGAGGAGTATAATAACAGGCCAGTGTGTTATGAATCAGAGCACAATTTCACTCCGCTAATCCACTCAGCAAGCAGCACATATCCTCCAATGTCTTCCATGTTTACTCTCGCCGTGGCTGCTGTTAGTCTTACTCTGGTTTCTCCGTCTGTTTCTACTGTGTTTGCCTTTCTCTCTGTCTTTTCTCTCTTTTATGTCTGTCTTCCTCTGTCTTCTTTGTCAGGCTCCCTTTTCCTGTATTCTTAATCCAGCTAATTTATTCAGATGACTGACCATCAAAAACATTGCCAAAGTACATTTTCAAAGCCAATAAAAGAGCAGTTTAGACACTTAAACTACCTTTAAATGATCATCATTATCAGCATTATTACATTGTAGTAATACATAATCATCAGTGCTCATTGTACTTCCAAAATTGAGAACTACTATAGCTACACAAAACTCTCTGCTTGTCTGACGTTTTTCCAGTCTTATTTCTGTCATTGCACATGCCCAGTGAATCCAATCAATTAACAATGACATCAGCAGCAAGCGTGAGAAGAGAGAGAGAGAGAGAGAGAGAGAAAAAATGAGAGAAAACACTGGATGCTTGTTTCACACGTGCACAATTGTTTGTGGGATTGAACACAACAATATTTCCCACATTCAGCTTTTGTGTCTGGCTGCACGCTGCAGAGAATCAGGTCACACTTTATAACAATGCATTATCACAGATAAAATGCAATTAAAGAGCAACTCCTTCACATAACAAAAGTTGGACAGGCGTTGAATGAAAGGAATTTCAAAGTGTTAAACCAAATCTATATACAAAGATTTTGATCATTCCAAAGTTTGGCAGCTTTTTTCTTTTGCAGTTAAAGAACAGTTTGACATTTTGCTCACTATTTAACTCATATTTCCAATAGCAAGCAGTTATTTTGTGGAGCCAATGATTGGTGGTTTTAGCGGAAACTTCAGGAAATATAATGTGTTCTATAGTGAGCTGTAGAGGTGCTAGTAGGTGCTTTTAGCTACCTTTAGACGGAGCCAGGTTAGCCCGTTCCCTCTGTTTACAGTCTTTATGCTAAGCTAAGCTAACCAGCTGCTTACTGTAGCTCCACATTAGTGAGTAGTGTGGTAAGAGAGCAAATATGCTTAATATAAGGATGTTAAAAGAAATGCCACCAACAGGACATTGTTTTGGGAACAGAAATCTACAGTATTTATGGGAAACCAAACCACCCAGTATTTTTGCTAGGAAGGATATAGTGAAAAGGTTTGCTAGCTAAAACTAGCATTACAATAATACTGCGACAGAGACTCTGCAATCATTTCCACCATAGTCGTATTTGTTTATAATTTTTATTCAGACTTTCATTAGCTATATGAAGCTTTTGGCCTGTTTTCCAACAGTTACATTGTGTAGAATTGATTTCCAGAAAGGATACAAGAAAATAGGAAAGAACTGCAAGCCATTTTTTAACTCATACAGTGTAATATTGTACAATATCTTAACATATTAATGTGAGTATGTAATGAGTCGTCACTGACTGTCCTTTTGGATACAGTGTAGTAAGTAAAGTAGTCTATGTGTGTGAATATAGAGCAGTACTGTAGCTGCCTGTCATCAACGGTAACACAGGGCCTGTAAGAAAAGCTGGGTATATTTGTTGTTTGTGTTGTGGCTAACTATTCCTGTAGGTGTGTGTTCGTGGACTAATTCAGAGGTGCCAGGGGCATATGAGGGGCACAGGGCACGTTCTGGTCTTGGATTATGTTGACTCGGGACATGCTGTGTTCGTGTGTATTTTTATGTGTTTGCATGTGTTTATGTGGCAGTATGTTTTCTTCCTGAAGACACCTGCGTCTGAGCTTCTCTCACAGCTGATGTCCTTCATCAGACGTTTAACTGTGAGTGTTTGTGTCTATATATGATAGTTTGTATGTAGGTATGCTGTACGTACTGTATAGCAGTGTGTTAACTATAAAATATAGCAGCCCTTTCATTCCACAGCGTTAGATTTAGGATAATCATATAAAAGTTTGTTTTCATGTACTTCCAATTGTTTCCATTCACAGTACGTTTGCATTTTAGGCCTCTGTTGTTGTACTGTATCTGCCTGAGCACGTGGGCTCATGCTTGTGAAGGTATGTGTGTGCCATTTCTGAGCCTAGTGTAATCTTTGTCTAGATCCGTCGCCACTCTTTAAATCTCGTGAATCCTACAGTGAAACCTTGGAGGTCTCACTCTCTTTTTCTCTCACTCTCTCACACAAACGCACGCACGCACGTGTGCACACACACACACGCACACAGACACAGACACACACACACACACACACACACACACACACACACACACACACACACACACACACACTGAGCTCATGAGGCCTCTATCGTCATATGTACCATCAGCAGCCTTCAGTACTCGTAGTGTAGGCCAAGACCAACAGACCAAAAATAACTACGTTACCCTTAGCAGTCTGGCCTTCGCTGCCTGCCAGCCTTTCTTTTTCACTTCACTTGAAATGAGACTGAAATCATGCATTATTGTCCAAACTACAGTTTATGTGATTATGACAGATTGATGGAGTATTTTTTCTTTTAACTACAGATTAATGGACATGCCACTTCACACATATGTGCACACAAGAAGAAAATACCACCCAACTGCACTTTGGACATGGGTACCGATACGAAGTGCAAACCCTTACTGAGAAATATAAAAAGTGTAATATTAAGATGTCATTTAATTGCATTGCATTGCATGAGTTGTTCTAAAACAAGTGAAAACGAATCTGCCAGAGGTGTGAAATTCCTTGTTTGAAACAAACGTTTATTAGTTGTTCTCGACACAGGCGAAACTGCATTTGAAATAAATGGAATTGTATCATCCAGTTGTTAATTTCTTTTCTTGACTGAATACAGGGCTACAGGGCAGCACACACGCTGTACACTGCATGACCTGAACAAAGATTGAACCCAGTCTCTAGGCTTGTTACAGTATGTTAGATACCCAACCCCCCTATATTTAGCATGATATACTAGCACAGAGAGGGAAAGACTTCCTGGGATTAAATGCAGCTCTCCAGCATGCCATTACACCTCATGCTCCTCTCACTTCTTTATTTTAGATCCCACTGAAGACCTACTCTGAAAGCCAACCGACTGATTGGCCCAGACAGCCGTGCGGAGGCTTTTTTAGAGGGGTGCAATGAAATCCTCCAGAAACACGAGTCAGCAGTTATAACTGGGCTTAAATGCAGGACCACCAGCTGTGACCCGCCCCTCACTTGCCTGACCCATAGACAGTCGTACCATCCCGAAAAATATTACCCTTCGTTGACCTCAGTGCATGCTTATGTGTAAATGTACTGTGACCCCAAAAAAGATGTGTTGCACTGAAATAATTCCCTCTGATCAGGTTACCGTATACAGTATACTGTGGTTGGATAGGTTGCACCTCTCTATCTGTATGTTGGTGATTGTGTTGGGGTTTGCCTCTTTGCCAGCATTTATTTATTTTGTACTGTCACTCTTTAGCATTTATATTAAATTCTGTATTTGTTTAATTTATACATTTTAAACAATCTTACATGAATGATGCTCAACATTTAAGCTATGGCTGGAAAAAGGATTAGAAAAGGGATATAATAAAGAAAACCGTTCTATTGGAGCTCTTATGCTTTAGGACAACATGAATGTAGCTTAATATGTAACGTCAAGTTGCTGATACCCCAACTTCCTCTGCAAAAATACACAGAATTAGTTTTTTCTAGTTTCACTTTGTATTTGGAGCCAGCATCTAGTGGGCATGAGAGGAGCTGCATCATAGGATTCTTTTGCAATGGCTTCAACAGTCTACTTTATTATTCCTTTCTATAATTAATTCATTTATACATTTTAATTTAGCCAGTTGCATTTTTATTTAAACCTGCAATAACACATTTTTTCGACCACTTGAGAGCTATGGAAACAAGCTATAAACGCATTATTGACAAACATATCATCCCGAGGGAAATGCAGTGTCTGGCTTTAGCTGCCAAATTGTCCACTGTATCTATTAACTAGTTGCTAGTCTATATCCTTGACTTTTTCGGATTCGGATTTCACTCATTTAGGCCGGATATCCGTTGCCTTGGGCTTCCTTTGTGTTGGCATTATAAACTTTTTTCTCTTGTCAGCTTGCAGAATCTCACCTTCACACCAGGTTTTTAACCAGGTTGACTTTTAAGAAACATCTGCTGAGCTGGCTGCCTATTGTTAAATCTGAGGATTAACTAGAGTAGAATTACTGTTGATGCCCTTTGCTGAGGCCAACTAAACACAATTAGACTTCAGTCAATTGGGGACTCTGGGCTTTCGCATTTGATGCGTTGCAGGGCAACAAAGTAGAGTGCGTTTTTTTTCTAGTATTGCTGTGGATTAGGCCTAGTGTAGCCTGAGCTGGCCTGTGTGTTTTTCTGTTTGTAAATGTGTAGCTGGTGCAGTAAATGTTGAGGGATTAGTCAAAGCTGAAGGGTCACAGCACTAATCTCATTATGGCAGGAAGGGAAGGAGGGTTCTGACCACTCCTGAACGACTTAACAGACAGACTCGGCACTGAGGGAATCCCTGTTTCACCGCAGAGGACACGCCCACACACACATGCACACGCATGCTAATGCACATACAGGTTCTTCCATTGCATTTTTCTGCTATATTCTGAAACACATATGGTAGTTAATCTAGTCCTTGCGCTCTATACATTTGTTTTAACAGGGCTTTTAACCCATTATTGAGCCTTTTTGGAGGGATTTTAAACATTAGTAGAATGAGAAACAAACAGAAGAATCGGATGATGCATAATAGACACGATGACATCTTTTCATATCTGTTGGGTCCTCACTTGTGGTGTTTAGGATGTGATAAACCCTATGAGAGTGTAAACCAAGCTCCAACAGTAACTGGACTCCAGCGTCCATGTCACTCTTTTAATAAAGCTGGTATTATAAAGAGAGCCTGCTTACTGGAAGAGGCTTTAGTTATGGAGTATAGACACTTGGTGTGTCTTTTGTGCTTTGTTAAACATCATGAAAGGCATATGGAACCAATGCTTTTGTTTAAGTCATATTGGATTAAATTATAAACAGAGGTAACTACATCAGAAACAAGTGGAAATAACTCATTCTGATGGTGGATTTTCCCCCCTGCTTTAAGATAATTAAAAAAAATGTAAGACGAATATGGGACTAAATGACTCGACATATTGCAGTGCATGTGAGGTCATGGTGAAACAGTGTGGACAAGAACTGCGAGTCCTCCAAAACAAAACAGTAAAACTCCAAGCGAACCTATAAATGAAATGTGCCTTTCTGTCTTTCCTTCATCTGTCTGTCTGCACTCAGCAAACACAGGCACCGGCTTACACATAGGCTTGTGCACACACACACGCACGCACACATACACACACACACACACAAACCACAATGACACATCCCAGTGAGTGTTTCAGCTTTTCTTGTGACAATAATAAAATCTATGGCCAGGAAAAAAGGAGAATGGCCAGCAAAAGACACGTGGACAGGCACATCCTCCCTTTCAAAAAAACAAACATTCTTTTGCTTTTTTCCTCTCCTTCCTCGTCACATTCCCACATCTACTCGGACTCCTCTGTCTCTTAGACCAATGTGTGGGAATTTCTCCCATCTAGCGTTGAGATCATATATCGCAATCAACTCTCTCGCGCCACGCAGTTCAACGTACGTATTACAGCTACGGTAGCCTTCACACTTCAAAAAGCCGGTCTCTTGCTCTTTTCAATATCTTTTTTTCTTTTTCTGGGCGATGAAGAAGACTCCTGTTCCTGAAATTTGGATTTTGAATACGTGTGGTCCTCCATGTTTCCTTCTTCAAACTTGCCGGGGCCCGGGTAGCTACAATACCCATTAGCAGCATTAGCAGCACCTGAGTTTATCATGTGACTGCAAAAACGCGAAAGGCGGAGCAATATGTCCTGTATGTCCCTTATCGGCTAACATATTTCAAGACGGCGCATGAATATGGAGCGTCTACCCCAGTTCATGTGAATGCAAATGTAAAATTTCAAGCCAAAAGTAATACTTGGAATTGATGTTGGTGGTAAATATTCATGAAAAAGGACAAGTCTGTGAATGGGCAACATAGATTTTGATAATGAACAACTAAACACGTTACACGCTGGACCTTTAAGATGTGTCATCTTCCTAGTTTGTGTTTTTGCTGTTATTTTAGTCTACCTCTTGAGAAATGCAGGCACTGAGGCAGTGTTATTAGGCCAAGCTGTTTGGTCGAGAGGTTGAAGGTGAGAGTCATTTGTTTGAATTATTTCCAGCTTGAATGCACTATCACTCCAGACACGCAGTGTTAAGACAGCTGGAGCCCTTTGTGCCAATGGGGAAATGTCCCATTGATTTTTTTAGAATGAAGTTTCAGGCTTATCACTGCTGCTGACTTGCTCCTGATGGACAGCAGACATTTTGGTAAAGGTTATCCTGACAGCCCCACTCACGGCCTGATCATGAACATGAACATTACACGTGACACGTGACAGACTGAATTAACTGACGGAGTGTTCTCTACATCATCCAGTGGCCACTTGATTTCCAGGGAAACCTAGAGAAACGAGAACAAGGAAGTTGGACCAAAATGGCTATTTGAAAAGAGTTCTAGCTGAGGCACAGTTTGGATTCTGTTGTGATCATTGCGGCCGTCACCTATGTGAGTTCTACTCGGTTTAAGAAAAATAACATTAAACCAAATGAAAGGTCACGCACATTATATGAGTGCAGCTAATCATCGGTTGAGCTGATCGATTATAGAAATTGACTTCTTTGGTTCTATGTTTTTAGTATTTTAAGGGGAAAAGTGAATTGAACACTGCAAACCTGTGGTTTGTCCCCTTCAACAGGCCCTTACTGTAAACCCACCATATTTCCAATCAGCTGCACTAGTTCAGAAAAGGTTAAATATCTGCATTCTACTCAAAAGACATGGCAGAGACATATGTAGTTTGTGTATCTTTAGAAGGGGAATTCCACGTCTTTGGCTTTCTCATTTGTCTCCTCTGCCTTGATTATTGGCTTTATTTCCTCAAATCAGACCCTGGCCTGTACACAGTGGTCAGTCACCCTTTCCTTTCCTTTCCTTTCCTTTCCTTTCCTTTCCTTTCCTTTCCTTTCCTTTCCTGTCCTTTCCTTTCCTTTCCTGTCCTGTCCTGTCCTTCCACACCCTTGTCTTAGTCCAACTCTTGGATATGTTCTTTCCTCTCTTTCGCTCCTACAGTACCATATTCTTTGCTTTTTTTTTTTTTTTTGGTTACTTCTTCCCACATTGGCACTTATTGCCAGTTGCCTCTTGGCACTAGTGATTTGGATGATTTGATCATCTCTGCTGTAGACTATCACAGATGCAGATGGAGGGACAGACAGGCCTGTAATTCTTCATCTGTATGCGGAATGATAATGATTTTGACCCTGGCCTTGGGTTAGCCTTGTCTAGCTTAATGGCAGATACCACTGAGCTACAGACAGCAGGCCTTACCTCTGTATGCTTTTAACCCCCAACTGATAGACTGCAGGATTTGTCATCATCACGCAAACTCTTTGGCTTTATACACGCAGACTCACAACCCTCCTGCTGACACACAGCTGAATGCACAACAACTGTTGATATGCACAAACGGAGATTATGAACACTCAACTGAACAGACTTTGAGCTTAATGCAGAGCACTTAATTATAGTGGAATGTACAAGTACTATGTAGGTGTATAGTATGCAAATCAAAGTAATTGTGTACATACAGGGGAAGGCAAAAGTATAATAAGTAAGTATAATAAGCTTACAAATAAGTACAGCTTTAAAAATGACCATAAGAGTTGAATCAACAACTCTCTTACACATTCTTCCCAAAATGTCATAGGTTTCATAATAGTAGTATTGTTGTATTGTCTGTACACACATATGGATACATAGATATATAGACATTGACATACAGGAGGAATTTGGAACTTGTGGTTTTTAAGCAATATATTTTTTTTTAACAAAATGCTAATTTCAGATCAAATATCAACATTAAAATATAACCATAGCTATGTGAAAAGTAGTCAGATAGTGTAGTTCACACTATCACAATAACCATTTTAAGGCTCTGTTATATCATAAAAGTATGTTAATGATCTATTTGTGTCCAAGGATTGAAATAATAAGGCTAAATATCAGTGTGGTGGTATTAGAGCTCGTAGTCGTTGGTTCTGAGTGCTTTCCGTGTCGTGACCTGAATACCTCACCATTGAACCCCGGCCAGCGGCTCATTAACATTCCAATACAGCTCTAATCACCACTGAAACTTGTGTGTGTATGTGTATTAGAGAGAGAGAGAGAGAGACCACGCACATGTTGCTCTGTGAGTGAGCAAGCGGGGAAAGTGTGTATAGTTCCTGCCGCAGGTGATCGGAGCCGAGCGGTGGGATTGGGTCCATGGACTCCCTGGTGTTCCTCTGCATATCAAACTATTGTGCAACCTTTGCACAGCTGAGACTCATTTTACTTCCAAGTTTTATTGATCTAGTCATGAAACATATAAGGATTGGTGAAAGATGAAAGGTGCACAGGGTAATGAACAATTACAGATTGTGTAAAAAAAAAAAAACTTGCTTAAACAATGTTTTGATATTTTCACATTTTGTATGAGCAAAGCCTTCTCACTGTTTGTTGAATTATAGACAAATAACCACTTCTTTGCATCTCTCTCTGTCTCCAGAAAGACTGTACAACTCCAATGGACGTGACTTGAGAAGGGCACTGTTCTCTCTAAAGCAAATCTTTCAGGTAACACATATTTCACATGCAGTTACTGTCAGTTTGTTTTTGCAGAATACAGTTGGTTATTGTGGCCACCGTGTGCCTCCATGATGACAGGGATCTCCATCAACGTGGCATTTCTCTCACTGTGTGTGTATGTGTGGGTGTTTGTGTTTGTGTGAATCTTTATTTTAAGATGTGAGGAGGCCACACACACACGCACACATACACACACACACACACACACACACACACACACACACACACACACACACACACACACACACAATTAATTTAATGTAAAAGGGAATTAAAGCATGAGGTGAGGAAACATCATCATGAATAACACCAACAATACAGCAATATGAGAACTTTACTGCAGCATTTATTATCATTATTACAATTGACACACACTAAAATGGCCCTTTCCTTTTAACCAAAAGCTCTGTGCAGTTTGGTTTCTACACACAACCTTGACCAATGACATGACTTTGTTCCAAGGTCCATGCTTATTTTTCCAAAAAACAAAACAGTGAATGAGCACAAATGAGACGTCAGAACTTGCACCCGAATGCATCATCTGCGTTTCAGAGGCTCGATGGTGTTTTAAGCCCCCAACGTCGACTTCAAGGCACCTAACATTAACCCTAACCCTAACCCTAACCATTGCCTAATCCTACACACCAAACACCGTTTCAGAGCTTTTGGTCAGACAACTACCTTAAAGAACTTTCATCATCCTTTCAGCTTTGTATATGATATTGAAGATTATCTATCAAAAGTAACAAATTGCAAAACACATAGCTGTTGACATATGGAGTGAGTGTATCAGCTGTCCTGAACCAGTGGGGGACTGAAAGTTTGTTCACTGTCAACTTTAGTCCTAATCCTACACATTACTGACACCATGTGGCCACTACAGAGAATGCAACCTGAATACACTAATACAATAATGAGTTGTAAAGAGGGAGTTTGTATGGTTCTGTATGCATACAGAGAGTATTGTATGAGTTTTCTCTCCTGTGTTGTGTGTTTTACTTCAGGATGACAAAGATCTGGTCCATGAGTTTGTGATGGCTGAAGGTCTGACGTGTCTCATCAAGGTGGGAGCAGAAGCTGACCAGAACTACCAGAACTACATATTGAGAGGTATAGTGTCTCTCACTCACTGATGACCAAAATCAGATACAGTATTGCAAGTATGAATACTGACATTAATATAAAATACATTTAGAACATTGTTAAACTAAATAATGAAACAGAAAAGAAAAGGAACATACAATTCTGCTCTGGAATAATCAACAACACCTGACTGCAACAGCTGATAACCATTAGCAAAGGTTGCAAAAAACAAATGTTAACAGAATGTAGTTGTGTGTGTGTGTGTGTGTGTGTGTGTGTGTGTGTGTGAGAGAGAGAGTTACTAATGATCACAATTAATAATACAAATAATAAAAACAGAACCCATTAATAAACATTTGTGATAATATGATTAATACCTACAGATAATAATACTGATCTATTGAGATTGGTAACAGAAAAAACAAAATGAAATAATGTATTGGAGGGGAAAAACCACTTGTGGTTGGCAGTTATTGGAAGTGAAGCTCTGTCTCTGTCTTTCTTGCACACATCCTTCCTGTAATTTGCTCTCTACTTTACTGACTTTTTTAGAGTGGCATACTGCAATGTATATAAGTGTTTACCAATCCCCAAAATAGAACAAAGTGAATAATTTAAAGTCCAATGGTAATGCATAAAACGTATAACTATATATAATATAATATGAAATACCTTATAGCAATAAAAACTCGAGTGAGAGGGAAACCATATCTCAACTAATGTTCATATTAAATGAACAACATGCTTCTTTATGTGATACAAAATACAGTGGATACAATACCACTCAGGCTTAAAACAAACTATTTTTTATTTCCATATTAATTCAATTTCCTGCATGATTTTAGTCTTTTGTCCCTTTGTGGTTTATGTCAGCTGACCATTAAACAGCCAGTTAATCTGAAGGGACAATCACTTACAATTCTTTATTTATATATAGTAAAAATAACAATTAATCATCAGAGCACTGATGCTTTGAAACAATCAATCATCATATTGATTTCTTAAACACGAGATCTTAGAAATATTTTCTAATCATGGCTGGTAGTTCTTCAAGCACCTACAAACTTTTAAATCAGTGTTTCTCTACAACAGTTAAAAAAATAACAAAGCATCTCTTGTTATTATTTATGAGGAGATTAACACTCAAGAATTCAAGAACTTCGAAAAGTAAGAAGAGCACAGACACAGCACAGATACAGATCTCTGGCGTGAAGTAACACAATGATTGTAGTTTTAACGGAAAATGGATTGTGCTTGTAGGATCCGTAGGCCACTCACAGTAAGAAGCTGACTGAGAAAACATTTTCAGATCTTTACATTTTTGTATTACTTACTAAAGCTTTTATGTTAGGAACAAACTCCAAATATAAAGTGCCCGTGTTGTTGATCTTCCATCCCAACACAGCTTTGTTAATTGGTTTATACAATGGATTGAACGTCAATGTAAGTTGTACATTGTGAAGACAGTATGGTAACAGACAAAGTGACTATAAGCTTAGAATAACACTCTTTAAAGGCCCTCGAGCCACAGCTCATAAGACACTTTATGTTAGTTTACTGCAGAAAAAAGTGAACCAGCATCATGGTCATTTAATTCCTTAATCAGAATGCCGTAAGGTTGAATCGTGCTCTCCACTATCTTTTTCTCCCTTTTAATTCCTTGATCAGAATGCCGTAAGGTCGAATCGAGCACTCCACTATCTTTTTCTCCTTCCTGGTAGACGCTTCTTCATCAACAGGAATGAGCCAGTAATTAGATCGTTTGCAAATCACTCTCTTTTCCGGGTTGATTCGATTTTGCAGTATCACTTTGTAACTTTTCCCTGTCGTCTTCGATGTGAAGGTCTTGGCATACCCCTCTCTCTCAGCAACGTGTATGTCTGGTGTTGAGTAGATTCCTCTCCCATACTTGTCTCTGTCTCCTGCCTTGTAGTGACTACTGATGATTCCTTTGGCTCCATCTAAGCTTGTTCCATGGTAGGAAACAGGCCATTCTCCAGGTACAGAGTGACTCCTCCATCCTTTTGTGCCCAGCCAGGTGTTTCCGTCTGGATATTTACCTTTGACTTTTAAGGCCATGCGGTACCAGCCTTTTGGCCGCTCATACAGTTCATCACCTCTCATACACTGAGACCAATCAGAGAGATTAGTGAAGTTGTAGTCATACTTGGGGTCAAAAAATTCTTTCTCATCAATGAAAAACTCCCTCACATGAGCCTGTTGTTTTCCAAGGAAGTTGTACAGATGAAAGTCATCAACAGACAAAATATTTGCTGATGTTGTACGTCCTTTCTCGTTATAGGGTTTAACGATTTGTCCAAGAAGTGAAGACAAAACTTCAATTTTCAAATTTGAGTCCAAATACATGGTCGAAGAGGAAGAAAGCAAAGTTTCTCTCTTCCTGTCTTGTTCACGATGTGTGTGTGAGCTGAGCTCTCTCTCTCTGCACTGAAAGTTTGATTCAACACATGGTAAAACCTGATAGGAGAATTCTTTCACTTTCATTATGACTCACAGTTTGAATCTAATATAATATTAATACAAAATATATTTAGAACATTGTTAAGCTAAATAATGAAAAAGAAAAGAAACATACATACAATAGTGCTCTGTAATAATCCTCAACACCTGACTGCAACAGCTGATAACCATTAGCAAAGGTTGCAAAAAACAAACGTAACAGAATGTAGTTGTGTGTGTGTGTGTGTGTGTGTGAGAGAGTTACTAATAATCACAATTAATAATACAAATAATAATAACAGAACCAATAAATAAACATTTGTGATAATATGATTAATACCTATGGATAATAATACTGAACTATTGAGATTGGTAACAGAAAAACTAAAATGAAATAATGTATTGGAGGGGGTCCCTGTTATCAGAAGTGCAGCTCTGTCTCTGTCTTTCTTGCACACTCCCTTCCTGTTTACTGTAATTTGCTCTCTACTTTACTGACCTTTTTAGAGTGGCATACTGCAATGTATATAAGTGTTTACCATACCCCAAAATAGAACAAAGTGAATAATTTAAAGTCCAATGGTAATGCATGAAACATATAACTATATATACTATATTATGAAATACAGTATAGCAATAAAAACTCCAGTGAGAGGGAAACCATATCTCAACTAATGTTCATATTAAATGAACAACATGCTTCTTTATGTGATACAAAATACAGTGGATACAATACCACTCAGGCTTAAAACAAACTATTTTTTATTTCCATATTAATTCAATTTCCTTCATGATTTTAGTCTTTTGTCCCTTTGTGGTCTGTGTCAGCTGACCATTAAACAGCCAGTTATAAAACCTGTAAGAGTCTCTGTAGGAAATCCCCAAACACCCCGGCACCCATAAAACACTGAAGGGACAATAATTTACAATTCTTTATTTATATATAGTAAAAATAACAATTAATCATCAGAGCACTGATGCTTTGAAACAATGAACCATCATATTGATTTTCTTGAAGTTTCTTAAACACGGAATCTTAGAAATATTTTCTAATTATGGCTGGTAGTTCTTCAAGCACCTACAAACTTTTAAATCAGTGTTTCTCTACAAGAGTAATAAAGTAAAAGTTGTCGTCGTCATCGTCAACATCATCGTCAACATCATCGTCATCATCGTCATCATTGTCATTTAATTCCTTGATCAGAATGCCGTAAGGTCGAATCGAGCTCTCCACTATCTTTTTCTCCTTCCTGGTAGACGCTTCTTCATCAACAGGAATGAGCCAGTAATCAGATCGTTTGCAAATCACTCTCTTCTCAGGGTTGATTCGATTTTGCAGTATCACTTTGTAACTTTTCCCTGTCGTCTTCGATGTGAAGGTCTTGGCATACCCCTCTCTCTCAGCAACGTGTATGTCTGGTGTTGAGTAGATTCCTCTCCCATACTTGTCTCTGTCTCCTGCCTTGTAGTGACTACTGATGATTCCTTTGGCTCCATCTAAGCTTGTTCCATGGTAGGAAACAGGCCATTCTCCAGGTACAGAGTGACTCCTCCATCCTTTTGTGCCCAGCCAGGTGTTTCCGTCTGGATATTTACCTTTGACTTTTAAGGCCATGCGGTACCAGCCTTTTGGCCGCTCATACAGTTCATCACCTCTCATACACTGAGACCAATCAGAGAGATTAGTGAAGTCGTAGTCATACTTGGGGTCAAAAAATTCTTTCTCATCAATGAAAAATTCCCTCACAAGAGCCTGTCGTTTTCCAAGGAGGTTGTGTAGATGAAAGTCATCAACAGACAAAATATTTGCTGATGTCGTACGTCCTTTCTCGTTATACGGTTTAACGAGTTGTCCAAGAAGTAAAGACAAAACTTCAATTTTCAAATTTGAGTCCAAATACATGGTCGAAGAGGATACAAGTTGCTCTCTTCTTCTCTTGATCACAGCGTATGTGAGCTCTGTTCACTTGTCACAAGAACTTATATTCTGCATGTGGTAAATATAAGATGTCTTTTTCACTTTCACTTTGAGAGTTTGGATGTAATTAATCCGTCCTGTGCTTTGACATACAGCAGGGAGGGAGTGGGACACAACAGCTGCTGCTTTCCCTCTAAAAGGAAAGGGTGACATGCTGATAGTGCTTTACCCTCGTACACAGCCCGTGACACCTCTGTGGTCTGTGTCAGCCAACCGTCAGTTTTCTTTCAAACTTCGCTCTGTATCTCACTACATTCTGGTCAGTCACCTTGAGAGTCTGCTACCCCTTTTCCACCAAGGCAGAGCTGGTGCTGGTTCGGAGCCAGAGCCTAGTTTCAAATCGGTTCTTTGTTTTTTAGACCACCAAAGCACCAGCTCCGAACCAGTAAAAGTGGTTCTTAAGTAGCACCAAATCATTGCTGGGCCAGAACTAAGAACCGCTTAAGTCAGCAGCTGGGGCGGGGTTACCATGACCAACAAGACGAACAGAAACTTGTGACCGCCATTTTTGAATTAGCAGATAAATGCGATGGACGCAATTAAACAAGAACAGCAGTGTTCAGAGGAGGAAACAAGCTGCTTTCTTGCACTATAAAGGCGAGCCGCGCGAACACGTTGGGATCCGCCGAGTTTGGATGCCGATGTAGGTCCGCAAAGCCATGAACATCAATAGCAAAGCAACGTCCGCCATTGTTGATGGTGTGTTTGTGTTTGGCGCCACCGTGCTAACGTTGCTGGGAAAGACGTAAGACCTGGCTCTGTGCTGGCTCTTTAGCCTGTGGAAAAGCAAACCGGTTCTTTGGAGGCTCGTCAGTCGAACCAACTCCGAACCGGCACTAGCTCTAGCTCTGAACCAGCACCTGGTTCTTATTGGTGGAAAAGGGGTATAAGTGTGTGTCATGGAAAATGTGGTCCTTGTACCACAGAGGTTGATATGAGTATTTTGCCAGGTGTTTACATTTCCTTTTGTCTGTCTACTCTGCGGACAGATTTTTCCCCATGGTAGCGTCACAACTCTGCAAGATGCGCTCATCAAACTTAACAGGTGTGTAATTGAGATCGGAAGGAAGGGCGAGTTTGAAGATTGGTGCGGTCCGAGCATGGACGCCGGAAGTAGGGAGGTAGTAAGTAGGTTAGGGGCAGGGGTGCCCCTGGCCTGATTTAACGTCGCGGTTGGTGTGAACCCATGGTCTGCACTGCTGGTTGTACAAACTTTACCTAGTGGAATATTTGTGGCTTGACAATGTGCATCACTTCTATTAAAGACTGCAGATGGAACTGATTCATGCGGCCTTTAGATGGCTGGATGAGAGTCACCGTCACTGGGTATATAGGCGCAATCAGAATAACACCATATTTTTTACTGTGCTATTGCATGTCAACCAATTGAAGAATGTGTGATGTATGAAATAAACAAGCACATTATCTCTGAAAGATTGTTTTAGGCTTATCTGGGAGCACTTTCACCAAATAAAGCGATGGAAATATTACAGAACACAGGTGCACCACGGGCAAGGGAAGGCTAAGTGCTGTGATGAATCATTGTCCTCTCAGACAGTCTCATTAGTTGTATCAAAGCTTTGAAACAGCTGTGCCGATCACAGTGGAGCATGAAAAAATAGCTCCACATGACGGCTTCACCTGGAAATAATACTGTTCCCAGAGGCAGAAGGTGACTTTTACCAGTTTATATTTGTGGAGATATTGAATCAGTCATGGCATTCTGCTTATGGTGCCAGTATTATTTTCGAACGGAGTGATAATAAATCTCCACAATGCACTTGCTGACCCCGTTGCACCTCTCATACACTGAGACAAATCCGAGAGAATAGTGAAGTCGTAGTCATAAAAATTCTTCCTCGTTGATGAAAAGTTCCTTCATATAAGCCTGTCCTTTCACGATGATGGTGCTGAAATGAAAGTCATCAACAGTATCTGCTCTTTTCTTACATCTTTTCTTGTCACAATGATTTGTCCAAGAAGTGAAGATATAAGAGTCTAAATACATGGTTGAAGAAGATACAAGTTGCTCTCTTCTTCTCTTGATCACAGCGTATGTAAGCTCTGTTCACTTGTCACAAGAACTTATATTCTGCATGTGGTAAATATAAGATGTCTCTTTCACTTTCACTTTGAGAGTTTGGATGTAATTAATCCCTCACACTTAAAGCTTTTTTATTTAATCCACTGTTTTTAAAAGAAACACATGTCAACTACTTTACATATAAAATGGGAAATACTTTAAGAAACAATACCAGTTAGGCTGGAGTCATTTTAATGTTCTGCTCTTTGTGTTTTTGTTTGTCATAATGACCCGAAAGCATAGGGAAGGAAACTCCCTTTCCCTGTTATATATATATATATATATATAGCCACTGATGGGCCTGTGTGCTGCAAACAGTTGCCATTTGGTGTGCTTGGTTTGTTTACAGCAAGTGTTGAATCACTTCCTATATCTGTCCTGTCTCTCTAACTTTTTGTTTTGTTCTCCTCCCCTTTCTTAGCTCTGGGGCAGATCATGCTGTATGTAGACGGGATGAACGGTGTCATTGGGCACCCTGAGACAATCCAGTGGCTGTACACTCTTGTTGGCTCGAAGGTATAGCTGAGAATACTGTACATACAAAAAACAAACACACACACACACACACACTTATTTTTAGCTTTTATACCCAGAAACAAAGAAACACATCTGCTACTGATTGTATTCTGTGTCCTGAACTGAGTGTGGTGTCTTTTGTTAGCTTTGTGGTATTTTCACAATTGTTGAAGGTACATTTCTGCTTTGCACTGAGAGTACCAGTGCCTAAATGCCATCATTGTATTGTTTCTGTTTCTTTAGTAAATAATAATTAAAAAAAAATCTTTAATAGATTTATTTTCTATATGGACATATAATAGCACATTCACTAGCAAGGACCACACCATCAACCAGATGAGTTTTGAACAATTTAATAATGAAAGAGGATTGGAATGCGAGACGTAAAGTCGCTTGTAGTCATTAGTTGATTTGATGTTGACTGCGTTTGGGGAGGCTTTGGTATGGAATCTGCCGTAGCACCCGGGCACAACGGACCCCCTTAGGACCTAAAGAAGAGGAGAAAGGAGAGGAACAGAAAGAGGGTGGGAGGGAAGGGTGCAGAATGCGGGAGCGAATGAGAGGAGAGGGTTAGGTGGGTTTTTATAGGAATACTGGAAGAGGCGTGTTTGAGGTGGGGCCCTGCTCCTGAAACTCTGCTTGGTAGCGTCAATATACAACAAATGCTCTCCTATCTTTACCTATAATTAAATCCTCTACATTGAGCCATCTAAACAAAAACATACATAACATGGGCTATAATGTAGAGGAACTTGTAGACATATATTATTTATAGATATACACATACAGTACACAAATAAATAAAGAACGGTGTATATGAAATTCCTTAATGCCAATTCTGCTAAATCTGCATTATGTGAATTCCAGAAATACTGTTATAAAATAATATTAGGATGATTTAAAGTTATTTCCAACATGATGACATAATATTTCCATTGTTTGTATTCTTTCTTGTCTCTGTGTGAGTTTCTAACCTTGTATCCCCCCTCTAGTTCCGTCTGGTGGTGAAAACAACTCTAAAGCTGCTGTTGGTGTTTGTGGAGTACTCTGAGTCCAACGGCCCGCTGCTGATAGAAGCTATCACCGCTGTGGACACCAAGAGAGGTATAAACAAGTCAACATGCCGCCAGCTGCTGAGGAACTTGCCATTCATTATTCTGTTAGCCTGTGCTATTTACTGTTACTGGTTTCTGGCCCAGGTTAACATGTATGGAGGGGTGGTTGGGTAGAGAGCATAGACTGTTAATATTAATGGACAGAGCATGTGTGACGTCACCCATTGGTTTGTGGAGATCTGCTATGAGTCGTCGAGTTTGCCGTTACAGGCGCAGACATCCTGGTTGTGGATGTGACGATTGTAGACAAGAGGGAGGAGCCCTTACACTCTAACGTGTCGTTACACACTTTCACTGGCAATCACATCATAGCCTCGCCCTAAAACAACCTCTGCTTTTTTGCAGATTTAAAAATCAACGAGACCATAATTTAAAAAATTAACATCATTCTGTGTTGCAGAAGACTTAAAACTAGCGATTGAGACCATAAACTCATTATGAAAATGTTTACTGAGGTCATAAATCAAGTGAGAAGTGGGTCACTTTCTCATAGACTTCCGCATTTGCAGCACTTAGCCAAACCAGATGCTTTGTCCATTAATGTTGTATTATATTATGTTAGAGATTGACAAAGTAATTCATGTTTTTATTTGTCATGGACTGATTTCCAGGATGTAAGCCGTGGTCCAATACTATGGAGATCTTGAATGAGAAGGATGGAGTGGACACAGAGCTGCTGGTCTACGCCATGACCCTCATTAATAAGGTCTGCATGTCTCTAGTGTCTATATACTGACTGTTTATGTGCTTTATATCATTCATTTTCTCTGGATACAAGAAAATATAACTCTACTATGACCACTGGTACTTCATTCATTTAATTTTTTTTGTTTTTGAATTCTTGAGTTATGCACAAGATATCCAAGGCTTTCCCATAACATTTTTAACAGGTTTTAATAGTGGCATCTCAGGAATTTCTCCCCCAGCCAAAATAGATAACTAAATATGCTACCAACGACTTTAGCTACCAAAATGTTTAAATTGAAAATATTTTAAACCTCAGTTACATCTTTTCTTTTTGCAGACGCTTGCAGCACTGCCTGATCAGGACTCATTCTACGATATGCTGGATTGTCTGGAGGAACAGGACATAGAGACAGTGTCCCAAAGACATCTGGGCCGGAAAGGCACCGATCTGGACTTGGTTGAGCAGCTCAACATCTATGAGGTTTGAGACACAAAAAGTCATAAGATCACAAGGAAAATATTGCAAGCTGGTACTTGCCTTTTATTAAGGATCAGATTTCAGCTAGTTATTGACACACAGTTTTCACATCCAGTGAATATGACTCCATACAGTATTTATAGTACATTTGCTCTATACTAAATTGCCCTGTGTAAAGCACCTGTCACCGCTCCCACTTCACACCCAATCAACTTTTCCCTCAGATGACCCTGCGGCATGAAGATGGTGACGATGACAGCCAGCCTCCACCAACGGGACGCCGGGACCGCCGACGAGTCAGCCTTGGGGGCGGGGACAAAAAGCGTGGGCTGGAGAGAAGGCGGAGCCGCAGGGCCTCTCTTGGGCGATCCGGTCAGGCGTCCCCCTGCAGCCCCGCGTCCCCACAGAGAGATGGCTTCCAGCCTTTCAATGGACAGAGACCTGGGGACATGAGTGGCAGGTGAGAGAGGAGGAATATGAAGGAGTGTCAGAGTTAACAAGTTTCATGTTGATTAAAAAAAAAAAAGTGTCATACATGGGTTGGTTTTATTAGCAGGTATAAAGAATGATTGGTGCCAAATATTTAGTCACGCACATGTCTTAACTGAGCCTAATGGACAAGTTCTGACCGTCTTGTACCAACACTTTCTGCTCCAGAGCACTGTCAGGTTTCCTCCCATCCATGTAAATTCAAAAGGTCTCTCAAAAACCTGACCTGCTGATCTCTGTGGCCCTCTGCCCATGCTTTCCTACCGCTGCTCCTCACCTCCATGTTGTTAACAGCTCCCAGTGTGTCTCATGTCACATAAAGCACTCTCAGTGGGGTTTTTAATCTGCACTGGTGCAGACTTGTGCTCCACTAAAAGAAATTTAAAAAAAGTTCTCAGCAGCTGCACGAGCCTTCAGGGTTTGAGCTTACACGTTATTTCAGCGCTGTGTGTGTATGCACAAAAAAAGTGGAATTTTGTGCCAGCTGTACTGTAGCTGTTTACCACAGGTAAATATTTCCTCTCTATGTCCTCCTCCCTTCATCTCTTTATCCTGTCAGGGCATAACATGAACGAAGCAGATTATGTCCCATGCTTACGCTAGTATTAAAATGGCGGTTGTATGTAAGAGTGTGCATTCTAGGACACATTTGTATCTTAAAGCTCCATTGTGTAATGTTTTGAGTTGATTCTCAGCAAAAAAAAACTTTGTTGTTTCAAAAATATGTGCTCATTCATGTGTAATTACTTCCACCAACTAATCAAAGTATTCTCGTACACGCAGAATCTGCCATTCAGAATCATTCAGAATACATACGAGCGAGTCGCTCGAATGACGGCAGCCATGTTGCGCCTCCATCTTTAAAATCCATTAGCCAAAGAGGGACATAGCTCCGCCTTTTATACTCAGTGGCACCGTGACGAATGCCAGGGGGAGATTACTCAATCTGCCGGCAGATTTGAAAGCCTGTTGAAGATGGAGGATCACGCTGATACTTTACTAACGTTTACTAGCAATGAAATGGTACCAAAATAACGAAAACGTACAACTATTATTACACTGGAAGGAACACTCACGGACAAAGTCGTACTTCTTGGAATAATCCGGCAACCGTAAGAGTTAAAACGCGCTCGGAACGGGAGAGGCTAGAAAGTAATATTCAGTTGGTTGTCATATACAATTTCACCGCTAGATGGGAGAAATTCTTACACAATGTAGCTTTAAAGCGTACATACCGGTAGTTGTATGATCCACTTGCATAGTGGTTTACTGAATTAAGTGATGGGTGAAAGTTGTTTTTGTCAGAGTCTGCTTCATATTATGCATGCACACACAGAAAAAAACAGTTTATTGGCCGTCCCATTCGTCACACACACACACACACACACACACACACACACACACACACACACACACACACACACACACACACACACACACACACACACACACACACACAGGTGGCTCAAGTCTTGTGGAACGACACCTGGCAGCACACGCTAATTCGGCAACAAGGCTCATCTGGTTTCACTAGACAAAACTGTTTGGTGACACTGATCTCAAGTCAGCTCTTCAGCCACGGCTTATTCTCCTCTTAGCATTCCTTTCCCTCTTCCTTGTCATAATTTTTGGTCTATTTGTGCATGTAAAACTTCCTAACTGGAGACATAGAGTGTGTGTGTGTGTGTGTGTGTGTGTGTAATGGTAAACATTCATCCCCCTTTTTCCCCGCTTTCAGTGTTGTTTTCTCGTCCTAATCCATTTGTTTTTCTATCACTTTATCTCAGTTTTATGACTGTCCTGTCCTTGTTTGATGTCTTTGAGTGTCTTTAATGTTTGCTTGGTTTGATAGTGCATCTGTAAGCACTATTTCCACATCAATCTCATCATCTTCATCCTTTTCCTCTGTTCTATCTCTTTATTTTCTTCAGTGGTGATTTCCATGTGCATGCCTATCATATATGTATTGCATCTTCTCTCCCTCAATCCTACCCTTAAATATTCCACCATCCCCTCCCCCCCGCCTCTACAGAGAGGAGGAATGTGAGGATGGGATAGAGGATGAGGAGGAAGAGGAGACTCCAGTGACTGAGTCTGATTCAGATGAGCAGGAGAGGGCTGATACAGTGTCTAAACTGACCACCCTCAGGTATTTTAGGACATATAGTGGTAACATGGAAATAATGGCCTGTGGTCTTCTAATAGCTAAGGTGTCTATATATAAAGCCACAAAGCTATTTCATGTCTCTTTTGTCGCTGTTTTCAGTTGTAAATCTGGTTGGTTTGATCTCCTTGTGGCCTATGTACTTGGTTACGCCTCCAGTGGGGTGCATATTGTACAACTTCTCTTTCATTTGCGCCGTTTTCATCCTTTTATTACTCTCAATCCATTCCTCTGTTCCTAGCCCGGCCAGACATCTTCCACCTATAGTTCGCCGAACAACCGTCCAGTCCATCACCATCACTTCCAGAAAGGAGAATGTAAAAGAGTTGGAGCAGACGAATCGACCTGAACCACCTCCACCACCCACCCTCCACTCCCCCTCTACCCCCACCTTCTCTCCTCCCGTCTCCTCCCCTCTCAGCCCCCCAGCCCCACCCTCCCTTCTGGCCACGCTGCTGTCAAGGAAGAGGTCCATCGTCACTGTCCCGGCGACCAAGGAGGTCAGCCCGCCATCACGCGGCAGCTCCCGTCTCTCCCCCGAGCACCTGCCCTACATGCCCCACTCACCCTTCCACCTCTTCTCCTACGACCTCGATGAGGAGCCGTCGCCCCCGGCTCCGCCCAAACCCAGTGAGGAGTCCCCCAAAACGACACCTCCCAGGTCAGACGGACAAACACAACTCAATCTCCCATGAGTTCAAGAAGCACAGAAAGCTTTCCTTGCCGCTCTTCAACGTTCCACTTTTCTTTTTTCAATTTCCACTTCCGTTTCGGGCTTTTATCCTCACACCATCCTGGCACCACTTTTTGTTATTCATCACCTCCCCCTTTTCACCAGTTCTTTTCACTTCTTTGACTGCACGGCTTTTCACCTTCAGCCTGTCAACTCTTATTATCACCTATTTGTTCTTTCACATCTCTTGTTCTTAAATCTGTCAATGCGTGGATAGTCTGCACTTGTCTGCACTATGTTTCCCAGAGCCACAGCTTTTCCCTTCTTTTCAAGAACAGCAGCTTCTTAGTATGACTACTTTAGTGGAACGTTGCATTTTCTCAGCTCTACTTTCTCCATTCACTGTATTGCTGTGTAAGATTTCTTTCTTGTTGGATAGAACTGTATTCCATATGAAGTATACCATACCTATATATTGCCTGTTATGGTAGATAGTGCATATTTACTATATTTTACCTCTGTTATTTTGTGTGTTATACCAAAAACGTACATAACAATAGCTTAAAAAAGAAAATTGTTGCCTGCTAACACTTGCTAAATGACTCATCAAGGTAAATATATTGATAATAAGTGTCTTTTCAGATGAGGTAAGTGAGGAGAGACACCTGGCCTGGATTTTCCAGAAACATAAGGGAATAAACACCACAGCCGTGATGAATTAGGGTCACTCTGGTGTTGCTCCAATAGCATACTCACATGTTATGTAACAAGGTGTCACATTCGTACCTCGCCACCAGCTTTGGCACTGGTTGATATGGTGTCGTGTAACTGGGTGACTGGAGAGGTCACTGACTGTCACCCATTTTCTCACCCTTTTCTCTCACCCAGGAATGGAGGTCTCCTGTCCAACTCCTCTCACAGCACCCCGAGTACGCCCACCAGCTCCAGGTGAGATGACTGCACCAATGTGCCTGCACACGCACACGAAAACATTCTTACAATACACACTTGTGTACTGTCAACATGTTCACATATAAGTACATATTCATGTGTTTAAAAAGCCGACACTGTAACAAGTGTGGACTGTGTGCAGCCATGTGGTGCATTAATGGTGACGACGTGATCTCAGCTCTCTGGTTCCCCAGTTAGGAAGCTGCTCCTGTTACCTCCATGGAGAATAGTTTATGGCGTGTTGCTTACATGCATACTTACACATATAGAAGTTTTGTTTATGCAAGGAGAATGTGTTATGGGTTATGTTCACAAACATATTTAGCTGTTTACCGTCATCTTGCATCACAATGGTGCAACAGATTAAAATAGTTCAGGAAAAACTAGCAGATGATGCATTTATTAAGGAACATCATCAAAATCCTTTGTACACGGTTAATATCACACTGTGCTGATGTAGAGCGATTTACAAACCCCAAATGTTGTTGAGAATCACAGCACTGTGCAGTGGTGTAATCAAACTTCTCTCTCTCTCTCTCTCTCTCTCTCTCTCTCTCTCTCTCTCTCTCTCTCTCTCTCTCTCTCTCTCTCCCTCCCTCTCTCTCTCCCTCCTTCAGGCCTGCTTTGGGAGGTCTTCTGTCCTCCTCTTACCGACAACACCAGGAATCTCTGGCGGCCGAGCGAGAGCGCCGCCGTGTGGAGAGAGAGGAGAGACTGCAGAGGATAGAGAGAGAGGAGAGGAACAAGCACAGGTGAGGCATTGCTGGCTTTTAAAGAGCCCAGCCCTACAGTATGTATTTTGAGATTAGAAAATAGATTACATAAAAATAAATTCCCGGAAGTCACTGTATTCCGCCAAGAAACAGTTTTACACTTTGATATTTGTACAAATTAAAAAAAACGATGTAAATTGCTAGTGCAAAAATATATAAATGAAAATATCTGAATTTGATGTATTTAGAAAACGATTAAGTGTACGGTGAGGATGATTTTACCGTACAAAAAGATAAGAAGAAAATATGGAATTATGGGTTGCACCAATACCTTTACTGTTTGCACGCATGATGTGCAAATATTTCATATTCACACTGGCAGGTCTACAGAGGCCCACACTGGTGTAGGGTAGGATTATTTGTTTTTAAAATGTTCTGTCTGTGTGTCTCTCACAGCCGCGACTATGTGGATAAAATGGAAGAGGCCAGGCTTGCGCGGGAGGAGAGGTAAGGGTGTGCACTAAATCAAAACAACACACGCACAGAACAGCTGAACCCGCAGGGAATATGTTTCAGCCTGTGGTTTGGGAAGCTCGGTAATTGTTTACAGGTTAAAAAGGTTGGAGAGTGGGGGACAGACCTGTTCTCTTTGGTCTGTCTGCCTGTTTTCTCTTTTCTTAAGGAACCGTGTTTTAACTGCCGCGCTCTGCCAACGGCTTCATTGTTTTGGCTGCATTGCTGTGAGAAAAACTGATTCCAGGATTGGTCAAGCTTTTTTCACATTCAGTGCACGTGCACATACACAGACACACATTTTACTCAAGCACACGTACGTTTAAAGGCTCACAAATAATTTTCATGAGGCTAATAAATCTATGTTTGTGTGCAAATGGGAATCACAGGAAACAAGAGATTTACTCAAGAGGGTATTGTGAGGTCACGATCAGATTCTGAACTGATCATACTCAATGCAGCCATATACTGTATATACCTAGTGGTCCAGTCCAACCTTTTTAACCTGAAAACAATTAGAAAACAATTGCTTTATGTATTGTGCCAAGTGCTGTAGCTTTTCCTGTAGGCTCAGACCTCTTTCAGCCTCAATTTAAAGCACCGTTGATACAATAATACAAAGTTTCAGAGCTGAAAGAAATGAAGGGCGATAGAGCAAAAGCAAGACTTGAGTTTGATTCAGCAACTTGCGGAGAACTCAAGCACAAGACAGACAGAGGTGGACAGATATTTAAGACAGAAAAGGAGAAGAGCTGCTGAGTGAGCATGTGGGAGATGTATCCACTGGAGAGGTTGATGTATTTATGGTGTATTTCACGGTTATTAGGAAAATATGAGTTTTTTCCCTCCAGCTCACCTCCCTGAGGTACACATCTGTCTGACAAGATACAGCACTGTAACACTGAGTCCAAATAACATCGTTAATGGCGTACATACAAGAGTTGGACTAAAACTGGATTCCTGAAGCATGTCGCAAATATTTTTGGTTTGTTAAAGCCACTGAACTTAATTTTTTTTCCTCCCTGGAACTTTGGCTTATGATCAAATACCTGCAAATCTATTATTCCCATCAGCCTCATTCGTACTATGTGTTGCTAATGGGTTAGTTGCTAGTTGTAAAGTGCTAATTAGCAAATGTTATCATGCTAACACACCAAACTAAGATGGTGACCATTGGTAAACATTACACCTGCTACACATGTTAGCATGCTGATCTGATGTTGTAGCTAGTAGTAGAGCTGGGCTATATATCAATATTATATTGACATCGATATATGACACTAGATATTGATTTAGATTTTGGATATCGTAATATCGTGATATGACAGTGGTCTTTTCCTGGTTTTAGAGGCTGAATTACAGTAGAGGGATGTCACTTACTGTTCTAGCTTTTATTATTATTATTTACCCACTTAGTCATTATAGCCACACTATTGGTGATTAATTATCAAAACTCATTGTGTTAATATTTTGTGAAAGCATCAATAGTCACACTACACTACAAAATATCGCCACAATATCGACATTAAGGTATTTTGTCAAAAAGTTTGTGATATTTGATTTTTTTGCCATATCGCCTAGCTCTAGCTTGTAGCATTTAGCTCACAGCACCTTCACCGTACATATAGCCTCACAGAGCCGCTAGCATGGCTGTGGACTCTTGGTCTAAATCAGGGGTTGATGCATAGACTGTTTAAGTGAAGCCGAAACATCCCGATCGCCCCCTGGTGGCAGGCTGCAGTATAAGTCAGAAATCCCGCCCCCTCCACGTTAGCGGACATGTGCCAATCACTGAACTCCTTTTTGTTTTCTAAGTGTTTTAAGACATACAGCATATTGAAGGTTTTTTGGTTCAAGTTGAAGCATAAAACACGCAGCTGACTCACTCCCTCTTTATTATTCTTAATCACATGCACACACACAAACACACACACACACACACACATATTGGTATCCAGTTTCTTCAGACGTCTGAAGTGGCGTGATGCTAATGAACTCGGAACAGAAGCTCCACACATTCATGGTATGGTGGGAAACAGGAGGGGTTAGAGAGAGAGAGAGAGAGAGAGAGAGAGAGAGAGAGAGAGAGAGAGAGGGGAGAGAGAGGGGGAGAGAGAGACTTAGTGCCTTAAATCTCGGTTCTGGCTGGCAAGTTGAGTGGTAAAGTTTTGGTATGGGGTGAAAGAGAGAGGACAGGAAGAGAAGGGAAAAATACAAGGCAGGAGAGCTGATCGAGGCACATCTTGAACAGGTTTACTCTGATTCACGTCTGATGTTTGGCCTTTCAGCAGCCATACTAACATTACCTTCTCCCCATCTCTCCCATTCTTCTCTCCTGTCGCTCTCCTTTCCTCTCCACCCTCCTCCCTAACACAGTCTCTTCTTTTCCAAACTCCCTCTGGTTGCATATTTGGAGTGCTGGCTAGACAGGAGAGGAGAGGAGAGGACAGCAGGATGGTGGAACTCTTGACTGCAGGAATCGAGTGATGAATGCGTTTGTGAATGCTTTGTCGGCGACAAATGGGGCGAGGTAGAGGAGTGAAGTGGGCTTATAGAGTGAAGAGGTGGCATGAGTGTTTTTAAAGGAAACACATGTAGAAGGTTGGAAGTTTCTGATGAATTCAAGTAAATTGTCAGCGTGGTTTAGTATAGGGCAATTTGGCAAAGACCAAAACTGAGAGCAGCACTGCTGAGAAAGGCAAGACAGAAGGTGCATTGTCTCTGACTCTATTTTTGCTTCTTGCCTCCTCTGATCCTCTCTCCCTCTCTGTCAGGTATAAGAACGTGGAGCGTCTGGCGGCGGAGGAGTACGAGAGGGAGCACGTCCGGGTGTCGAGGACTCGCCCTGACCTCAACCTGAACTTTGAACCCGCGGAGGCCTGGCCCTCGTCATCGCGCAGCAGCACCCCGTCCTCCTTCGCCTCCCAGGAGGACGCAGAGGCCGACCTCGAAGCCGAGACCCCCGCCACCGCCTACACACCCTCCGAGACTGGTAGGACAATACTGAGAATACTGTATGATGGAGTAGCTGTCACATGTCGACACACTACGCACAGTATTTACTAATAACATGGTGTCTCTGTGGGGATATGAGTTATTAACAAGTCAAAAATGCTTAGGCTAAACATAGTCTTGTAAAATTTAACAACATCTCCTGTTTGTGTAGATGATTTCATTACAATACTGTAGCCAAAATCCATCTATTATGTTTCGTGTATTCAGTATTACTATGGCTTCTACTACTAGGATTATGACAGTTTCTCCTGTTAATACTGTTAGCACTACTACTACTATTTCAACAAAAAAAAAAAAAAGAATTGAATGGGGTTAACTGGGAAACATTTTTTGGTCTTATAATTATTAATGGTGGTAGAATTTAGCACAATTTAAAGTCAGAATCCTTTCAGTCAGGGTTGATTTTGCGATATTTGTGGTTACCGTGGTAACAGTAAAACAACCACTCCGTGAGTAGCTACTTTGCAAAAATACATCAGTAGAGGTGTAACTGGTGTATCCGTTTACAGTGATGCCAAACAAACTCCTGTTTAAAAAGGGAGTCAGCCAATTATAATTGAAACCACAATCTGATTTCATGCTGCGCACGCTGTAAGTCATCTGAGTAAACAGCAGTAGACACTGCAGGGCACAGGAAACCGATTTGCTTACCTTGCTGAAGAGTTGGAGTTTTGCAGCCTCTCGCGGTCTTGTTCCATTATTTCATGTTAGATTTAAAACTGATCTGCTGTCAAGTAAATGCAGAAAATGACCATAGATTGTTTTGTAAAAGTATTTGGATGAATGATTTCTGTCAGGGCTAATATCAGAGATAAAATTGCATGAAACCCTGGATTGCATACATGCATCGTTTTCTTTTATTTATATATATATATATATATATATATATATATATATATATATGTACTGTATATATCATTATATGTATATATATGTATACTGATATATACAGTACAATAGTTATTGCTGAAAGAATTTGAGTTTGTCTTTAAAGGATTAGAACTTTGAAGTTGTGTGTGTGTTAAAGCTTTCAGAGTAGTTGTATGACTCTGACTGGTTAATACTTTAGGGACTTATAATTAAAACCAAAAGGTTGTCAGTTCAAGTCCCAAGAGTGCTCCCCAAAGCAATCATTCTTAACCCTAAATTGTTTCAGGTTGCAGCCTGCCGTTCACATTAGCATGCTGGCGTGAGCAAAAGAAGGAGAGGGGAGATGAATTGGGGGAAAATATACTGAGGGAGAGGAGGGGACACCATCAGGGGGGGGTAGAAGGAAGAAAAAAAACACCGAGAGGATATGGGTGAAAGGGTCAAATGGGTTTTTGAAAGACCTTTTTGAAAGTGTAATGTCAAAACATCTTGTGTAAGAAAAAAGCCTTGTTTTGGGGCTGAGTGCATGCACAGCCACGAGCAGAGGTACTGTAGCTCACTTAGGCGAGTATATGAGGCCTCACCGTGTCCTGTTATTCTAACCCCGCCTGCATCACTGCCTGGACTGTACTGTGGAGTTGTGTGTTTGTATGTGTGACATAAACAGGAACTTAATTCTTCATTTCCTGTTCATATCCTGGTCCTGCAACAACCTGGCTTTCTGTTACCTGCCGTACTGTTTACATTAGTGTATGGGTGTGTGTTTTTGTTTGTCTTATTAAGTACGTGTGAATGTGTTTCGATACGGGGGTGTCCCATGTGCAGAAATCAAAGACTGAAACTGTATTTCATTGCAGATAGTAAATGGGAATCTTAGAGAATAAAGTAACATTGATGCTTTTGGTGACAGGAGAGGCTGATGACTCCAGTGCCAGTCTAGAAACAGAGGAAAAAGAGGCCACCGCTGAAGAGGAGGAAGAACAAAAAGAGGAGGAAGTGCCGGAGGAAGTACAGGAGGAAGCAGCGGCAGACAAGGAGGAGGAAGACGAGGAGTGTGAGCAGGAACCGAAGAAGGAGAAAGAGGACGCGGAGGAGGACAGCGGCATCCTGAGCGACAAAGAACGACAGAATGAGGAAGTGAATGAGAAGGACAACTGCTCGGCCTCCAGCATCTCCTCTGCCAGCAGCACTCTGGAGAGAGAGGAGAGGGGGAGCAATCAGAATGGTGGGTAGTTGGGTACTGCATTGTGAAATAACATTCAAGTTAGTATTCAAAATGACGATATTCTCACTAAATTACCTGTTAAGATGGATGTTTTTGGCAGTATATAAAACATCACCCTTATCCAAAACTTTAACACCAGTGAAGTCATGTTTTAAGTTACACCGTGAAATATTTAACCACTGGTAATGCTATCTGGCAATGTCTTTATGAGTCGGTGTCATTCTGCTGCCAGTTTGCAGTAGCAGACGTGGATGTAACACTGCATTTTGGTGAGAAACAGTGAATGTAAACCTAACTTTAAAGGTCCCATGGCATGAAAATTTCACCTTATGAGGTTTTTTAACATTAATATGTGTTCCCCCAGCCTGCCTATGGTCCCCCAGTGGCTAGAAATGGCGATAGGTGTAAACCGAGCCCTGGGTATCCTGCTCTGCCTTTGAGAAAATGAAAGCTCAGATGGGCCGATCTGGAATCTTGCTCCTTATGAGGTTATAAGGAGCAAGGTTACCTCCCCCTCCACCTTGCCCCCCCTCTCTCCTCCTCAATAGCTACAGACACAGAAATGGCACATCGTAAGGAAAGCTCATTGTGCGACTGGCTGTAATTCTGCACCAAGGCTGAATTTCGGGAAAGAGACTTCAGATACAGTATTAGGGGACCACTAAGGTCTATATAAAAGCATCCAAAGAGCACCATGTCATGGGACCTTTAAGTCAAGACCAACAGTCTATTGTTGTCCCAAAACCATGGGCGGAGGCTCGCACAGGACTCAATGGGCACACCTCCCAAATCTCAACATCGTGTGTCAAGCAAAGCAACTCCTTTTGGGAGGCGTGCTCAAAACGAAATGAAAAACAAACTTAAACAAACTGCTTACAAGTATAAAAGAAATAGCAACGGGAATATCTCGGAGTGACCCTTGTGCTCGTGCCCAGATACAGCCCAGAGAAGTGTCAATCAGGTTTTAGAGTTGGGGCACTGTATGCTGGGCCATAAAAGAAAAAGGGTAAAGTTTTGCGAAAATACGGAGACAGAGGAAAAAACACATGACAATTCATAAAGGTCAAGCTCCAAAACCACCAGTTACCATAACACAACTCAATAGCCTCTTTCAGTAGATCCCTACTAGTAGTTTATGTTGCAGGCTTGCTGTTTAAAATGTAATCTCTCAAGCCCAAGCCAAGATATCCCTGATTACATGGTCAATGTTATATTTTCGGATTTAAAAAAAACCAAAACATTATACTAATAACTATTTTAATGTGCACTCTTTATTCCATCTCTCTCCTCTCAACCCCATCAACTTTCCTTCTCAGGCTTTAAGGAGGCAGAGGTGAACGAGCAGTGCAGCAAACTCCTCAATAGCAAGCTCTTCATGCTGGACATGCTGTACTCCCAGGACAAGAAGCCCAGTGATGAGGAGGAGGAAGAAGAGGACGTGGAGAAGGAAAAAGAGAAAGAGAAAGAGAAAGGAGAGGGGGAGGACAAAGAAAGCCAGAAGGATGCTGACGTGCAACTGGGCAGTGAGCAGGAGGCTGAGAAATCCGAGCACCACGGGACCATCCGACCGTTCGCCGAGCGGTTTGGAGACTTGATCAAGGACCTCGTTTCGACCCCCCCTCACCTGGATGTCCCAGCCAACGAGCCCCCGCCTCCCCCACCCAAAAAGGAATCGGACACGATCTGGGACCAGCTCCTGGCCAGCCCTCGGGAGCTGCGCATCGGGGACATTAACTTCACCGACCTGACGGAGGAAGATGACAAAGACATTCTGGATGCTGTTTTGATGGGAGAATGCGGTGACCTCCCGCCCCCCCCGCCTCCGCCACCCTGCATCCTCCGCTTCCCTCCGCCCCCACCCATGCTAGGCAGCTGCCCCCCACCCCCTCCCTTGATTGGAATTATGAGGCCTCCTCCTCCCCCTTCCTTTAGTGCCTCAATTCCAGTGCCTCCTCCCCCGGAGCCTCCTCTCTTCAACAAGAAGAAGAAGACAATCAGGCTCTTCTGGAGCGAGGTGAGTCAAGATACAAAGACCGTTTCCATCAGTCGGGAACAATTATCCCACTTTTTATCCAGTATTACACATCATTTATCCAGAAGATGATACCTGACAACTTCTTCAAAGATTTGAAATGCCATCATTTAAATTTTCTTAATTTCAATAACTGATCTTTCTATATAAACCAGTCCTTCCAGAGTTTTTTTGTGATTGTTGTGGGCAAAAATCCTTGATTATGCGGCATGTTTTCTTAAAAAAATGCGATGGGATATGTGGGATATTAATGCAATTTTATGCCATGAAATTGCAGGAACTTGCAAAAACTGCGGTTTAATGAAAAAGAAAAAAAAAGTGATTCCCCCTACACCTTGCTTTTTGATGATGTTCACGTCGCGTAATTACTTTACTTCATAACGTTCCCATGGCAACAGGGGAAAATGGCTGCTCTTGTGTGAAGTAAACGCAACATTTTTATTTTATTTAATTTCTATTACAAGATATATGTGACTTTTTTGCAACGAAAATGCGGGGATTATGAAATCATGCAAGCCCCGCATATTTTGCGCGGAAATTGGCAATTTATGTGGCGAAAGTGCGGCGTATTTGAAAAAATGCGGCCCCCGCATAAATATTTGGCTGATTATTTGATTTTTGGCTGATTATGCATTGAATTATGCGATGGCATAATCGTGTTTTTCTGGAGGGACTGATAAACAGTGACAGGCTGATTGATAAGCAGACAGGCTACGTGTATCACTGTCTCTGTGTCTTGAGGTCATATTAAGTCTTATTACCGTTTTGGTTTATCAGAAGTATTTGGCCTGTATTGCTGGTTGGGCAGAAGTTCCTGCAGATCAAGAGTGCTTTTATTGCAGGAAATGTGAGTCCAACACATCTCTCCACCTAATTCAGTCCATTTCTGCTGTTTGCGATTAGGTGCGTCCCACAGACTCTCAGTACAAGGATTATAAGCGGAGTGGAGACTCGTTCTGGTCCAAACTGGAACCAGTGAAAATGGACACAGCCAAACTGGAACACCTGTTTGAGACGAAATCAAAGGAAATACCAGTTACAAAGGTAAACAACCAATGCCTGAACCAGCTTCAGAAACATTTCTCATTGTATGATACTGAATGTACCTGTATGCATTGATTAACCCAGCTATTATTAATTATGAATTATTATTATTCATTTATTTGTTCATTCATCTTACATCCCACATGATGGACTGAACAGTAATTTGATTTTGACAAAAGTTCGATTACATTTTTAATTTATCAGCAGTGCCTAAAGGAGGTGCCACCATGCCAGATTAAAAATCTGACATTTTTGTTACTGATTAAGGGAGAGACAGCCATGTTTTCTGGTCACCTCATTAGGTATGCAACACATTTAAATGACTCTGTACGCAACTGGATAGTCCTTCAACCAATCAGACCAACAATCCGGGTGACGTAGCATCGACAGCGGCATTAACGGGTTGCCGCGCTTCGGTGGCCACCATGTTGAATGTAAACAAAAAGCTGCTTGGTCGCTTCTCTATCGTCATCGTGTTAAATCCGCCGATAGCGCGCCAGGTGGATAAGCCATTTTGTGATTGGTTCCCGCAAATTTGTAACGGAAGCAGGATAGATGAACGTACAGGTTTCCAGCCTCAGCTGCAGGGCGAAATCAAATCGCCGGCAGATCGGGCTGGGTTTACCCAGTCTAATGTGAATGCACATACACTGTGCAATTTGGCTGGTGCTTTATCACAAAAAACTTTGCTTTTGCCAGCCACACCGCCCATGGGGTTGGGTGTCATTTATCTCCAGAACTTGAAAGTTTATGTTTTTAGGGTTAAGCGAGGTCACTAGTGTTCTGATCCTGATCAAACATGGCAGGTTTGAATCCTACATAATTCTCACAAAGCCTCTAAATAAGAAAAGTATGGTCCGCTAAGACGGGGAGCTGAAACCAGGCCTCTCAAACTTTGAACTTCGAGCCCCTGATTCTGAACCGCAACTTCTGGTTTACACGTAATGTGACAGTATGATGGTGGTCTGCAGCTATAGTATCGAAACAGCTCAAGCAAAGCTGTCACTTAATGAGGAATGTTAAAGCAATCAAAGGTCAGAGCAAACTGATATTGCTTTAGGAGACTCTCCTTTGTTCCCTTCTTTAGGTTCTTTGGTTATCTAACCTTACTCATCAGAATGTTAATATGTGTTTTAGATATTAAAGATTAGAATGGTTCAAACCATTTTCATCTACTTGGTTGGTATAATTTGGTTACGTGTATTCCTTAGTTACCACCAGTCTTTGCTAGTTTTCTTTTTAAAGTTTGCTCCTTTTGAGCTCTTAGCAGTATTACCCTGTCTGATTCATCCGCCCAACAGAAACATCATCCCATTAGCGCAAGGGTTCAAAATAAATTCTTAATATTTTGCCTTTAGCTCTATTTTATATTTCACAGAACACTTTCCATCCCATCAACAACGAGTATGTTAAGGTATTTCTATAAAATACTTAAATATAAATGTGAAATATATAGTTAGATATAAATATTTTGATCACTAAAAGTATGCTTTAAATATGACGTTAGTCTCACTGATCATGATGTAACAACTCAATAGTGCAAGAGTTGCACTGTTGTGTAAGTCTCCCAGTCTCCGGTGAGTATGGTGAGTATATAACTTCCTAGTGGCAGTAACCAGGGTTTAGCACCTACTCTGTTACCCTTTTATGTGCTGACACATTACGACTTCCTTCCATTAATAGCTTATAATGGCCTCAAGTGCTGCTGAGGTCATATGTTCACATATGGTGCATTGTGACTGCAGAACCCCACATAAACACACATCATATAGTGTTAACTATCATGGTATTTCCTGCTCCTACTCACATATAGTTTCCACAGCTGCAGTCAGTGTAGCCGGAGGGATAATCCCTTTAATCCTTACAGGCCCATAAAGCAGACCACACAGACCCTCTCTGTATTTTCGTGTCCTAGAAAACAGCAGCAGACGGCAAGCGTCAGGAGATCATCGTTTTGGATTCCAAGAGGAGTAACGCCATCAACATCGGTCTGACGGTGCTGCCTCCTCCTCGCACTATCAAGACGGCCATCCTTAACTTTGATGAGTACGCGCTTAACAAGGAGGGCATAGAGGTGAGAGATACAGACGATAGTGAACGGGAAGAAAGTCAATCAATCAATCACACTTTATATGTATAGCATTTTTCATTCAAAGGTCATGCAACTCAAAGTGCTTCACATTATAAAAACGGAGACAATATCACCTCCACCACCCCACAGACACACACACGCACGCACGCAAACACACACAGATTTAATGTCACACACACACAGACACACACACACACACACACATGCACACACAGATTTAATGTAAAAGGCAATTAAAGCATGAGTTGAGGAAACATTATCAGGAACCAACATAAAACAAGCAAAACCCATACTTGCAATGATGTGATGTACATGTTTTAAACTCCCCAAATCCTTCATCTTCTAAATGACACTTGTCACCCATATACTGCTTATCCCACTCTGTCCCTGCCCTTAGAAAATCCTGACAATGATCCCTACAGAGGAGGAGAAGCAGAAGATCCAGGAGGCCCAGCTGGCCAACCCTGATGTCCCGCTGGGCTCAGCAGAGCAGTTCCTCCTCACTCTGTCCTCCATCAGCGAGCTCTCTGCCCGACTCCAACTCTGGGCCTTCAAGATGGACTACGAGGCAACCCAGAAGGTTTGTAAAAACATGTCGAGAAGAATGTAGAGGAGGGAAAGCCAAACACACATTTAAAACCATACTGAGCAAGTGAATGTGGCTTTATTAAAGCAGAAACTGACATACAAAGCCAAATGAACTCTGCACTATAAAGGTTTGAGTAAATGTGCAAAGCATGTGTGTGTGTGTGTGTGTGTGTGTGTGTGTGTGTGTGTGTGTGTGTGTGTGTGTGTGTGTGTGTCTTATGCCAGTAAGTGTCAACATCCTTTTTTTCAGTACAAACAACATCCGCAAATCATCAACATAGTTACATCATCACAAAATATGCACGCTTATTAGCGGCACCTCGCCGTCCTCTGGCAAACCTTGTTTTAACCGGGCGAAAGATTGCATCCAGGAGGAGAAGTTCAAAGTCAAAACCCAGAGAATGAAAAACACGCCACCCCTCCGTTTCTGTCCTGTAAATTTTACGGCTTTCCGCAGGACGCAGTCGTCTTTCATCTCCATGAAAGGCAGGATTCCTGACCGCACGTTCGGCAGAGCGACATTCCCGACTCGACTTTGTGGGACGGTGTGGTAGTGGGAGGCTTAATGGAGGGCAACATACCGTGCAGGCACACAAACACACGCACACAAGAGAAACTTGCCTGCTTCACAATAACAAACGCTTCATGTAATCAAAAGCATGCTTGGTAGCGAAGGCTGACCGAGACGGCAGCCTTTAAACAACCTCTCATGACCTCAGACAAGTGCAGATGATTTGCGGTGGGAGACGAGGTACACCTGTTCACCACTTTTTATAACTGCTGACTAAAGAAGCACATGTTTTTGGGGAGTCTTAATTGACTCAACTAATGATGTGTGTGTTTTCCTCCTCTCAGGAAGTTGCAGAGCCGCTGCAGGATCTGAAGGAGGGTATGGAACAGCTGGAGAAGAACAAAACTCTGCGCTACATCCTTGCCACACTGCTCTCTATAGGAAACTTCCTCAATGGCACCAACGTGAGTCATGACCATTACCGGTTCATCACACCGGGTCATAATGACAAGCTTCTTTTTCTTTGTAGTAGTAGTAGTTTGTGGTAATTGTAGAGAGATAATCAGCGTTTTTACTGTTTTCCAAGCCTTTCATTTGTAGATTAAAAATTACATCACATACACTCACCTAAAGGATTATTAGGAACACCTGTTAAATTTCACGTTAATGAAATTATCTAATCAACCAATCACATGGCAGCTGTTTCAATGCATTTAGGGGTGTGGTCCAGATCTAGACATATCTTCTGAAATCCAAACTGAATGTCAGAATGGGAAAGAAAGGTGATCTAAGCAACTTTGAGCGTGGCATGGTTGTTGGTGCCAGACGGGCTGGTTTGAGTATTTCACAATCTGCTCAGTTACTGGGATATTCACGCACAACCATTTCTAGGGTTTACAAAGAATGGTCTGAAAAAGGAAAAACATCCAGTATGCTGCAGTCCTGGGGGGCGAAAATGCCTTGTTGATGCTAGAGGTCAGAGGAGAATGGGCCCGTCACAACCGAGGTATGCAGCAAAGCATTTGTGAAGCCACAACACGCACAACCTTGAGGCGGATGGGCTACACCAGCAGAAAACCCCACCGGGTACCACTAATCTCCACTAAAAATAGCAAAATGAGGCTACAATTTGCAGAAGCTCACCAAAATTGGACAGTTGAAGAACGAAAAAATGTTGCCTGGTCTTTCTGTTGAGACATTCAGATGGTAGAGTCAGAATTAGGCGTAAACAGAATGAGAACTTGGATCTGTCATGTCTTGTTACCACTGGGCAGGCTGGTGGTGGTGGTGGTGTAATGGTGTGGGGGATGTTTTCTTGGCACACTTTAGGCCCCTTAGTACCAAGTGGGCATCATTTAAATGCCACAGCCTACCTGAGCATTGTTTCTGACCATGTCCATCCCTTTATGACCACCATGTACCCATCCTCTGATGGCTACTTCCAGCAGGATAATGCACCATGTCACAAAGCTTGAATCATTTCAAATTGGTTTCTTGAACATGACAATGAGTTCACTGTACTAAAATGGCCCCCACAGTAAGGCTGAGCAATTTTATCAATTCTGCGATATAAATCGATATTTTTTCCCCCAAGAAAGTATCGATTTTTCTGCCGCGAGTATCGATACATAAGTCCTATTCAAATCCCCCGTGTTTTCCCCCGTTCACGTTGCAGGAAGAGCGATTTGGTCAGCCAGCCGCTAGTGTCGCTGTAGAGCTGCCAACGTCAACTGGTGGCCCGCCGCCAAAGCTTTTAGTCTGGCCCCCAGAATAATCATGAATTCACAAAATGTAAAGAGGAAAAAATGCGTTCTGTTATTTATCATTTTAAGCATTTAGAGCAAAAACCCAGCCCCCTGTATTTACATCTCTATTCACATGCCGGGATTCTGTAGCCTACAGCGATACCCGAGCTCCACACACACGGGTGAGCCGAGATGTGTGTGCGTTAAAACACACACACACACAACATGAGCCGAGATGTGTGTGCGTTAAAACACACACACAGCTGAGCCGAGATGTGTGTGTGTGTGTTAAAGGTTAAAACACGCAGCACCCGACTGGGATCGATACAGAGTTACCAACGGCTGCTGGGGCAGATTAACTCACGCTGGTCTCTTTTCTGTAAATAAGCTACAATTAAACCTTCGTGAGTAGAAAGTCAATACTTATCAATGCACTCACCTGTGTAGACCGGCATAAACATGTAGAAAGCGATATTTCAATCTGCACAGTCCACCGCGGTGTTTTACGCAAACACAGCTCTACTCTGCAAATAACGAATTTTTACAAACAAGCTAAAACAAAAGCTGTCGGTTTGTAGTCTAACTGTTTATCTTAGGTTGCCGGGAATCTGGAAATTTTGACAAATTCTTGTAAACCTCACTGCTGGCTGAACAAACCAAACTCTCCGCTAGAGCGTACAATCTGGAGCTACTTAATATGCACGTGAATGACGCGATCGTTATGTTCGAGTGATGATGATGATGATTGTATTATTTTGCAACAACAACGTTTCATTGCAAATGAGGCATACATGACGAGTGCATAGCCTGCTTATCAGTCATTCATCATTAAAGCTGGGCTTCTGGCTTTTCCACGTCAACTTTTCCCTTCAGCCTCTTTGACAGTGACATGTTTACCTGACAACAGCCTTTCTTTCTGCAAGCATTTTCCACCAATCAGGATGCTGCATACTACAATAATGTTTCCATAATCACAGACTTTAACCATCACTCCTCAGTGAACTGCCTCCTAGTCTGAGATCTTTTTCTAGTTAGAGAGCCAGTTATCATTATGGAGTTTCCATGTTTTTTAGGAGTTTGCTCACATTAATAATAAAAAATAGTAGTTGATGATCCCTGCTGTAGACTCTCTGTCCAGTCAGAGACATATATTGTGTAATTGATGTTTTCAGTTCAATTAATTAAATCCAAGTAAATGGAACACTCACAAGATGTCACCAAAATCAGTCGGTCCCCTTTAAATCTTTCAGAAAATGATGTAAGTGTATCGAAATATATCAAATCGAAACGTATCGTTGGCTGAATATCGTGATATATATCGTATCGTGAGCTGAATATCGGGTATCGTATCGTGAGATTTGTGTATCGCTACAGCCCTACCCCACAGTCACCAGATCTCAATCCAATAGACCATCGTTGGGATGTGGTGGAACGGGAGCTTCGTACCCTGGATGTGCATCCCACAAATCTCCATCAACTGCAAGATGCTGTCCTCTCAATATGGGCCAAAATTTCTAAAGAATGCTTCCAGCACCTTGTTGAATCAATGCCACGAAGAATTAAGGCAGTAGTGAAGGTGAAAGGGGGTCAAATACGGTATTAGTAGGGTGTTCCTAATAATCCTTTATGTGAGTGTACGGTAGCTACTATAATATGGTGAGAACACATGTACCTCATAATGGTACTCCAGACGTATTCTTTGCTCAATCGCTATTTCTTTGGTTGTGTGTCCAGGCTAAAGGCTTCGAGCTGACTTATTTGGAGAAGGTTCCAGAGGTGAAGGACACGGTTCATAAGCAGTCTCTGCTGCATCACGCCTGCTCTGCTGTGGTGGACAACTTCCCTCAGAGCACCGACCTCTACTCCGAGATCGGAGCCATCACGCGATCTGCAAAAGTACGCTCCGCACCCACTAATAAAAAGCTTGTATACGTACTATTTTTGCATTCCTAAGTTGGGAACGCTTTTCAAGCTGGTTCTAATTAAACATAACTTCCCGTGCTGCCTTAAAAATGCAACTCACAGTAAGTGAACCCAACTCGATAGATATTAAGTTCAATCAACAACTGTTTAGTCAAACTGATACGTTACAGTCATTACTCATTCACCGTAATAATCTTAGAGCTAACAGATAACTTGTCAGGGCGAACCCAGTGACCGCTTTTAAATGAAACGTTTACAGAGTTAGGGACTGAAGAGGATACTAACCTTCCTCATGATAAGCATTGTTTTCATTAACAACCAACTAAACATGTAGTAAAGAAACTGCATGTTTCAATGATGTGTGTTTCTTTCAAGCTACAAAAAAAAAACGTCTGTGGAGAGATTTAGACCTCAAACAATGCATGCTGGGACATCTGCCAATATGCTTATCATGCTTCTTCTAGTGAACACTAGAGTAATCCTTGAAATCATCATTTCAAAGTGAAATAACTCACTTTTATAAGTTCTGAAATTGTCTGGAAATGAAAAGTCAATTTGAAGTTGTTAACTTGAAATTAATCAATAATTTATATTTACACTACCTTAATGACTGATTGATTAATGAAGATTAGGTGACCCCGCCTAATTCCTGTATGGTGTTTCACAGTGTAGCTAGTGTAGAGGGAAGCAGTGCAGTTCCAACAAGGACTTAAAGTACCTTATGCGTGTCAACCCCTCTTCTGTCAGGTGGATTTCGACCAGCTGCAGGAGAACCTGTGTCAGATGGAGAGGCGCTGCAAAGCCTCATGGGACCACCTGAAGGTGATCGCCAAGCATGAGATGAAGCCCCAGCTGAAGCAGAAAATGTCTGACTTCCTCAAAGACTGCGCTGAGAGGATTATCATTCTCAAGATTGTTCACCGCAGGATCATCAACAGGTGGTTCCCCTGTCAACCGTCTCTCCTAGTCCTAATCCATGTCGCAGAAGGTTTTTTTACTGCTAGAACATCTGCTACTGACCGATTCTCCTTTTCTTTACTCCAGTTGCATTTCACCAAATGTCTAGTGAAACCAAAAATGTTGATGTCTCAGTATATATAGGCTGACTGGACTATGACATTCCACTAGTCATTATTTTTTAGCTGCTAGTTATCGTCAAGTAGTGATATGATCAGAATAAAATGCTTATTTATTTATTTAACTAGCTACTATTATGTGATTTGTTTAATGGAGTACTGAAAATATAATATCTAAAAACAATTTTAACTTGTAAAATTACATTTACTCATATGTAGAATAGTAATGAAAGTGTGAAATTCCTAGTGTGTAGTAAACATTTTGGAATAAATCTTAAACAGCCTAAATTACACCGACCTCTAACAATTATAAACAGGCATTACAGCTGGAGAAAAGGACTTTTAGGAAAATTAAATGTTCCCATTCTTCCTCTCCCCTCCTCCCCCAGGTTCCATTCCTTCCTGTTGTTCCTCGGCCATCCGGCCTACAGTGTGAGAGAGGTCAGTGTCCACAGGTTCAGTAAAATCCTCAGCGAGTTTGCGCTGGAGTACCGGACCACCCGAGACCGCGTGCTGCAGCAGAAACAGAAACGAGCCGACCACCGCGAACGCAACAAGACCCGGGGAAAGATGATCATAGACGTCAACGCTCCTGTGAGCATCACACACACACACACACACACACACACACACACACACACACACACACACACACACAGAATCCCTTACACAAAAGCAAACTTAAACTCTATATATTGGTAACTCTCTTAACAAAATGTACAGCTGCTTATATTCTTCATTTTCTTTGACTTTCACTCTTTTTTCCCCTGTAGTCTGATGAGGAAGAGGAGAGTGAGGTATCAGCATAAGTGTGTGTTTGTTTGTGTGTGTGTGTGTGTGTGTGTGTGTGTGTGTGTGTGTGTGTGTGTGTGTGTGCGTGCGTGCGTGTTTGTGCATGAAACCACTAACCCTGACTGAACTACTTTACCTCAAAGTTTTCCTTTTCACTGATTTTAACATCTGAATGGATCAGTCAATAAAGTAGAGTAAGCATCATAATCTTCACAGGTTGGATGTTTCCTTGATGCGTCAGCTTTGGCATGTTTTGAGTCATAGCCCAAAAATACTTCAAATAGAAGCTGCCAAATTCTTACTCGCTTTCATTCCGTCTCTCTCCCCATCAGTGTGGTCGCTATGGTTCCAGCGTTAGCAACAGCGCCCCTAGTGGCGGCCAGGAGGGCGAGCGTTCGCAGGGTCTGGGCCACACCGAGGACTGTGCAGAGCACGAGCACATGAAAGCCGTGCTGAGAACCAGCCTCAGCGGCGGAGACAAGGAGCCCAGCGGGGTGCCAGGGCTTCGTACACGGACAAGATCCCGGCCCGGAAGGGGAGGTGAGGCTGACAGGAAGTCCCTTTTACAGGGTCACACAGAGACCGGAAACCTGAAAACCAGAGCCACGGCACTATAAAGGGTTTCTTTTGTTCACGCCTTTGTCATTCTGCTCGATGTGTTCAGGTCGCAGTATGCCGGCATGGACCCCGCCCGTGGAGGACACTCAGATGTGTGGAGAGGAAGCTGACGCAGACGAGATCATGGAGCGTATAGTGAGGTCGGCCACTCAGGGTCCTGGAACCAGAGCCCAGCCCAGAGAGAGGAGGAGGTCCAGGGCTAACCGCAAGTCATGTATGACCTGAATGCTTAACTTTTGTCCCAAATCCATGAAGCATGAAGAAGTGAAGGATTATAGTTAGGCACGGAGGGCTTGATAAAATACAATATTAGTTTTAGCATTATATGAATTGTAGGAACTGATGTTTTTTGGAGATAAAGGTCTTGATATCTCTGCCTCTGCTGCATTACTTTTGCCCATACTTTCTAAACCGTCTATAACAAGACCCCCAACTTTATAAAAGTGCAATACTAAATTGCTGGAATGACATTTTGATTATGAGTAAGTAAAAGAGAACTTACCAAAACACAATAATAGTACAGAGTAGCGCTGGACATTAAATCAGACATTACCCCCAGTTTTTACCAACTGTGGAACGGCTGCGTTCCGACTGCGTCCCAGCTCCAGCGATCCGCAGCCCTCCGGAGGAGATAACGCAGAGCTTCTGTTCTTGCCGGAGAGCTCCGCAGCAATTCAGCACAATTCAGATTGTGCGGGACAGGAAGTCGAGCACAGAAACAAAATAAAACATCCGGTTAATTTTCGAATTAAAATACACCGTGCTCACTGCGGATCAGATTTCCCTGCACTACACCTTGAAAACACAGCACAGAGCTGTTTCCCCTCTACTCCTCTGGATGGAGACAAACTGTTGTTGGTTTTGTGTTTCTATTCTACACGAATTCGCGAGATCTCGTTGGGTCCTCGTGACTATAGCTGTCAGTCACGGCCGCAGCCGTTACGCAACAAATCCAGACCTGGTGGTTATTGACGGACGGCAGAGCACGGAGCCGTTCCGCAGCCATACCGCAGTTGGTGGAAATGAGGGGGTTAGGGTGAGATAAGGTGAGACTTGAACGTAGCACAGTCAGAGCAGTCACAGGTGTGTTTGGGGAGACTGTAATTGGCAATAGCATTTTAAAGTCACAGTTTCAAAGTTCACAAAAGAGCAAGTATACTGTTCATTGTAAAACAGTATAGATAAGTATGTTAATTTATTGTATACTAACAGCAAAAACTGTAAACTATGACTCTTTGTTTATACTACATAGTGTATAAAGTTAGTATGTAGTATGGAACTGGGACACACCATCACTTATAGCACAGCAGATGACCCTGTTATAACAAATCCTCTCCTCTCCTCTCCTCTCCTCTCCTCTCCTCTCCTCTCCTCTCCTCTCCTCTCCTCTCCTCTCCTCTCCTCTCCTCTCCTCTCCTGTCCTCTCCTCTCCTCTCCTCTCCTGTCCTCTCCCTCACAGTGAGGCGGACTCTGAAGAGCGGTCTGACCCCAGAGGAAGCTCTCGCTTTAGGACTTACCGATTCTCCGGATGCAGAAATGTGATCATCCAAACCTCCCTCCCGTCGTCGTTGCTGTGGAAACACAGCGACAGCCATCGGAGCATCATCTCTGTCAGCCGTCTGCCTTCGCCACACTTCACAGAGTTGCATTTCACCAGTCACAGCCTCCTTCGTAGGTTTTTGCCAGCTGCTAATTTTGCCTGATGTGTCTGAGTGATGAAGCTGCAGCCACGATAGTGTTTTTTTTAATGCAACACAAAGACAACTCGAAAATGAAGAAAGATGAAAGAACCGATGTATTCAAGTTTAAATTCAGGGCTGCTGCCTCTACACTGAGCAGATACATTAAACATATATTATATAGGAAATGTTGCATTAGTCCAAAGGGATCATTTTTGCTCGTGAGTTTTCTGCAGCTGTGACTTCACCATTTTTCCTTTATTTAAGCTGTGAATTTCGGTTGTAAAGATTAACGGGCTGAAGAGGAAGTTTGATTTGTTTCTCTTTTCCAGTTTCAAAGAATCCCAAGAGATCACCACAAACAAAGAGGCTCACTAAGAACTTTTGTGTTTTGCTTCTGCAGCTGCACGTTGGACAAGTGACGAGTGTAGTTGTGTTTAGTAGGAATTTGAAGGGTTTTCAATCATATGTGCCTTTCATTTAAAAGGGACGATACTGTACCTTTTCGCCATCTCTCCCTCTTGTTTTAGTCACGTCCTACTTCTCAGATAACTCACAAATGTCACATTCACAGGTGTAGTTATATCGAGTATGACTGTTAATTACAATTAACGTTTTTATTTCGGCAAAATATTTATTTGCAATGCTCGGACATCTTGCACCTTACTCAACATCCATAGTTTCTGTGCTGAAGTGAACGAAAGATTCAAAACACGGACAAAAGGAAGTATTTATCTCAGAGGAACTGTTTGTAAAGTGTAAAAAGACAAAGCGATGAAGACATTTTTTAAATTTTAATCTATTTTGAAGGAGATGCAGTGAATTCTGCATAAAATGTGTAAATGCCCTTGTCAGCTGCCAGGTACTAAGTACTGTAGTACTACAGTGTGCATGTTTAGTGCGGTTCAGTTCATGTGATGTTTTATTTTTGTAATTTCTGTAGAAATGTGTATTATAGTCTGAGAGAAAGAGTAAAAAAGAGGCTATTCTGTGAATTGTAATAAAAGATCAAAGAAATGAAAGATGTGGTCATAGCTGAAATACATCTTTTCAAAGTATTGTTTCGTGCTGAGAGAGGGGAGCAGTATCTGGGCATTTACTTTGAACTCTGGTCACATATTGTACTTTATATGAACTTAAAAGGTTTAATAAAAACAAAAACAGGGAATTATTGCTGCATAAATATAATGTGGTGGGCTGAACATAATTGATACACTTTCACTTGAAATGCTGTGTATACACACTCCGCAATAAAAAACAATTGAAAAAAAGGGTGTGCGTTCTTCTTCACTTCTTGAACACACACTAAAAGGTGGGTGTGTCTCTACTCACCCACCATTGGATTAACGAGGTGCCATAAGCTGCTGCACAATGCACTTGTGCAGTTCAATGTTGAGTCCTTCTGTTTTGTTTCAGTGACTTGGCTTCTGTCTGTGCTACTTGTGTCCATGGCCAAGTCGATGGGTCTGCTGTGGGGGCTGGATCCACTCCCTGATGGCGAGTTATGACTACACTGAAGGAAAAGATGCTGCAGTGCTACAAACACAAGCTTCTGTCTTTTGAGAAAGGAGAGCACAAATCCCTGGAAGTCTTGGAAATCAATCCCAAGAGGACAAGTGGGTTTACATGCGCAGGGTGATCACAAATGATCAAGTAATCAAACTAAAAGGTGTAGCCATATTTAAAACCAATCGATAAGTAATGTGTCTGTGTAACATACAGGTTTACTGACCATGCTCTACATGTAAAGATACACTTGTCGAACAAACTGCAGTGCCCATAACCAACGTAAAGGCCTGCCTTCTATAGTGGCTTTCTGCAAGCTCCCTGCCTTAAAACATGGAGACAACATACTGTATGAGTCAGCATGTTTATACCTGGAGGTAAAACTATATATGGAATATTTTGAATAGTATACTGAGTGACTATAAAACATAGGCCTGATCTTTAGGTTATATATTCCTTTGCTTGTGATGGAATCAGTTTAAGTCTCAGGCCAACAGGTTGATCCTGGAAAATCTTACAAAACAGGCATGGATGGATGTACCAATGCATGATGAAACATATTTTTGCCACCTAAAAAAAAAAAAAAAAAAAATATATATATATATATATATATATATTTTTTATATATATATATATATATATATATATATATATTAGTTTAAACAAGTTCATAATTGTATTTAGAGGTTATATCAGAATAGGGTTACATGGTTTACCATATTTTTGTTGTACTGCACATTGCTGCAGCTCCTCTTTTCACCCTGTGTGTTGAGCTCTCTGTTTTAGCTACAGAGTGAGGCATCTCACTTCTGTTCCATCTTTGTTGGGAGTCGCACATAACTAACTAACCAGTCAGAAGCAGAGTATGAGGACGGGCCATGCTAGCAGCTAGGCGAGCATTATAACGTGTGTTACAAAGTGACGCGTGTTTGTCTCTGAAGTAAAGGCTGGACTACAATAGAGCTGTTTGGAGCAGTTTGTGAACAGTGTTTTCTGTTGGAGATGGTAAGTCCCTTTGGGGTGGACTTTGGGCTTTTACATTTTGTAAACCAATATATAACACAATAAAGGAAAGGGAAAAAGCCCAAAAGCATAATACGAGCACTTTAAATATAGTACACATAAAACGGATATTTTCCTTTTAGGGTGGGCTTTTTTTTGTCAACAGCAGTAGGCCTACATTGCTTTGCTTCTGTGTCTGTTTCTCTAAACTGGTGGCGTGCCCATCAGCAACTTCTGTAAGTAATACACAATACACTGACTGTAGATAAGTACCTCATAAAACCCTACTTTAAAATATCTGAACTATCCCTTTAAAATATAGCTGTAGGTTTCTACACCAATATGTTTGACCAGTGTCATCAAAAATGGTCTCTCTCCAGGAGTTAAGTTTTGACAGCAGAGGCTGCTAAACTCAAATAAACCACTGCTGCTTTTACCGTCCTTTGGTTTGGTTTGTTGCTCCTTGAACTTGCAGCTTTCCTTTCATTCCCTATATGTCCAAGATGTGGCAACACACTGTAACAAAACATGGACTTTCCAATGTTTTCATACACAAAGAGACACTTTTAAGTCAGAGTCTGTGTTATAATGCCTGGCTTTTTGTTATCAGCACCTCACTGAGCTGTTAAGTCCCTCCCCCTGAACAGAGAAAATAAAACCATTAACATTGCAGGTGACAGTTTCAGGACCCCAAGCAATGTTTCGGCTCCACTCACAGAACGGCGTAATGGTTATGAGAACTTTGGTCGTGTAATTCTCTATAGAGTCTCTCTACACTCAAGTCATCTGGAGCTTCTCTCTGTATTTCCACAACACACTGAAAAGCAGCATTAAAATTTTAGCATATTTCCTCTTCGTTCCCAAAACCAAAAGAAAATCAGGACTGAATAGATAAACAATGGAAAAACTGCCATTATGATTTGTGATTGCAGGGGCCTGGGACGAACCACCATACCTTCCTCTTAGAAGAAGGCTGCTCTACCAACTGAGCTAAAAGTAGGCATTTATTAGCATATTAGCGTGCACACAATACTTTTTATCTCACAAGCAGACAATTTTTTGTGAGAAAAAGTAATGAGAAAATGTGCAAGTGTGTGTGATGTGAAATTGTTGTATATGCATGCTTTTTATGTGTCTGCGAGGTTAAATTAGTGAATATGCATGCTTTTTATGTGTGTGTGTGTGCGAGGTGAAATTAGTGTATGTGCATGTTTTTTTGTGTGTGTGTGTGTGTGTGAGGTGAAATTAGTTTATGTGCAAACAGCACAAGGTCAGCAGAACACTGTTCCAAGGTGTTGATCGAGAACATCAAATGTTGATTTTAATCTGGACTTTGAAAGAGCCAACAGACTTTACAGGTCATAAGTCATATGGGACTGCCTAGAAGTTGATGGACATATAAATGTGATGATTCTGAAACAGTCCTTTGACCAAGGTGCAGTTGCAGAACCAGCTCTTTTATTGCAGTTGTGTTTCAAGAATCTTTACTGGCTTCAAAACTAAGAAGATGGGAACACATTTGATCTTGGTGGGTCTGCTGTCTATCTGCAGCCTCTCTTTTGGTCAAGGTAATACGTGCAGTATGGAAACATTGTAATTTTACCACTTATATGTGGTAGAATGTATTTAATATGTGCATTTGTAGATGTAAATATATGTGTGTGTGTGTGTGTGTGTGTGTGTGTGTGTGTGTGTTTTTTTCTTTAGAATGCAATCAACAGCTTCTGGAGAATGTGGATTTCTCAGGAAATGATGTAACATCTCTCTTCTCTCCTGATGTTGACCACTGTCAGCAGCTTTGCACCCAGCACGCTTCCTGTGACTTCTTTACCTTTTTTCGGGCTGACGGGACCCAAGATAACAGGTAAACAACAGGCAGTACACATGTAATTAGAAATCAGTAATAACTAAGTAATGCTTGCTTACAATAGTGGAGGGAATACTCAGATACTTTACTTAAAGGTCCAATATGTAATATTTGTACTGTAATAAATCCAAAAATGACACCAATGCCTCATCAGATATTAAGGAAACATGTTAAACTGAAATACTATCTTTTCTGACAACAATGCTAATGTCAGTATTTTTTCTTTTTGAAATTTACATTCCGTGACGGAATTTCTTTATGTTTTGATCTGTGTGTGGTTATCAACGGCCCAGTTTGACAGGCAGGCCAGGTTGCCAGATATACCTGTAAAAACGTAAACCCAGCGCGCTACAGCTGTAACGGTAGTACAGCCATGAAAGCAGCAAACAAACGAACAGGATCAACGGAGATAGATTCTACATGACATAAAAAAAGAAAACAGCATGTTTCTAACAGTTGAGTGACCAGAGACGTAACAACCCCCTGGTAAATATTGGAGATGTATTTGAAAGATGGAGACAGCTTAGAGCCCAAAAGGACGCAGAGTTGGCTTATTTTCTCCTGAACAGGTAAGCATTAGCTTCAGGCTAATTTATCACAGCTACTAGGGATGGGCATTTTTTGTCATTTCAACATTTGTGTACTCACATTGAATTATATAGCTAGAGTACCTGAGTTGGTTACTCGCAAAAACAATTGAGACATAGCCAGTAAAGTGATCCCGACTGGTCCTGGCTAACGCCGCCATGCTAACCCTGCTAACTGTTAACGTCCAGCCTCTTCAGCGACTGGAGCCGACAACGGTGTGTTATTTTAAGCCACGAGAGGGGGGCTGTAAATCGGAAAGAGAGGACTGTGAGTTTGCAGTGTGTTTAGCGATTGTTGCCGTAATTCTAAGCCAATGAAGTGTGTTCCGTCGGCAAGGTAGTGGTATTTTTAGCGTTTCGTATTGTAATTCTAAGCCAAGGAAGTGTGCCTGACTGGCGTGTGGAGAGGACAGTGAGGTTGTTGTGTTTTTAGCGGTTCATACTGTAATTTTAAGCCGAAAAAGTGTGTCTGTCAGTTGGTTACAGAGCTTTGCGTGACCACAGGCTTTTATGACTGTCAATATAGCCAGCATCTACCGTTAGCTACTCTGCTGTGCTGTGGAGTAATGTCTGGCTATGTGAGACTAGCATCTACCGTTAGCTACTCTGCTGTGCTGTGGAGTAATGTCTGGCTATGTGAGACTAGCATCTAACGTTAGCTACTCCGCTGTGCTGTGGAGTAATGTCTGGCTATGTGAGACTAGCATCTAACGTTAGCTACTCCGCTGTGCTGTGGAGTAATGTCTGGCCATGTGAGAAAAGCGTCTAGCAACATTGTTGTGAATGCTGCGGTCTCAGCCTGGCAACCCCGTAAACTTCGAATCTGGGCAGGAGGGGGCGGGGGAGACGACTCTCCAGTATTTTGAATTGGTAGTGCAGTAACTATTTTAACCGCTAGCTGCCAGTATTACATACAATATTACATATTGCACCTTTAAGTAAAAGTAGCAATACCACTGTGTAGAAATACTCTGTTACAAGTTAAAGTCCTGCTCAGTTCAGTTCACTCACTTTATTATCCCAGATGGGAAACTTGATTTGCAGTGAGGAGCAGGAGATAAAAAAAAAAAAAAAAAAAAGCAGTTCAAACTGTCAAACTGTCATACAGTACAGGCCAAAAGTTTGGACACACCTTCTCATTCAATGAGTTTTCTTTATTTTCATGACTATTTACATTCTAGATTCTCACTGAAGGCATCAAAACTATGAATGAACACATGTGGAATTATGTACTGAACAAAAAAGTGTGAAATAACTGAAAACATGTCTTATATTTTAGATTCTTCAAAGTATCCACCCTTTGCTTTTTTGATAGCACTGCAAACCCTTGGTGTTCTCTCAATGAGCTTCATGAGGTAGTCACCTGAAATGGTTTTCACTTCACAGGTGTGCCTTGTCATGGTTATTTTGTGGAATTTTTTTCCCTTATTAATGGGGTTGGGACCATCAGTTGTGTTGTGCAGAAGTCAGGTTGATACACAGCTGACAACCCTATTGGACAACTGTTAGAATTCATATTATGGAAAGAACCAATCAGCTAAGTAAAGAGAAACGAGTGGCCATCATTACTTTAACAAATGAAGGTCAGTCAGTCCGGAAAATTGCGAAAACTTTGAATGTGTCCCCAAGTGCAGTCGCAAAAACCATCAAGCGCTACAACGAAACTGGCTCACATGAGGACCGCCCCAGGAAAGGAAGACCAAGAGTCACCTCTGCTGCTGAGGATAAATTCATCCGAGTCACCAGCCTCAGAAATCGCAAGTTAACAGCAGCTCAGATTAGAGACCGGATGAATGCCACACAGAGTTCTAGCAGCAGACACATCTCTAGAACAACTTTAAGAGGAGACTGCGCGAATCAGGCCTTCATTTCAAGTAGTTGCTAGGAAACCACTGCTAAGGAGAGGCAACCAGCAGAAGAGATTTGTTTGGGCAAAGAAACACAAGGAATGGACATTAGACCAGTGGAAATCTGCTTTGGTCTGATGAGTCCAAATTCATAGTTTTGATGCTTTCAGTGAGAATCTACAATGTAAATAGTCATGAAAATAAACGAAACGCATTGAATGGGAAGGTGTGTCCAAACTTTTGGCCTGTACTGTATATGAATCAAGATGCTGTTTCTGCATTGACTATTTCTCGCCTCAAATGTTTTCAAAAACATATTTTAGCGTACTGTTTTGTAAAATAACAAAGTTTGTGACCAAGTTGAGCCAAAACAAAGCACCAGCTGACTCAAACTCACGTCACGTGATCGCGATAGCATGTAGTTTGTGAATTTCACCAGGGGATCAATAAAGTCTTATCTTTATCCATAATAATACATTATAAGTTATTTGTTGATTATATTTTATATTAGTAATCTGAATATGCAAAATAAATAAAGGAATTAAATAAATGCACTGCGGTAAAAAGTACAATATTGCCTTAAAGGTCCCATGGCATGAAAATGTCACTTTATGAGTTTTTTTTAACATTAATATGAGTTCCCCCAGCCTGCCTATGGCTAGAAATGGTGACAGGTGTAAACCGAGCCCTGGGTATCCTGCTCTGCCTTTGAGAAAATGAAAGCTCAGATGGGCCGACCTGGAATCTTGCTCCTTATGAGGTCGTAAAGTAGCAATAAATGAAAATACTCAAATCAAGTAATAGTACCTCAAAATTTAAGTGCTGTACTTGAGTAAATGTACTTAGTAACATTCCACCATCACTGCAGGAACTTTTTGTGCCTCATCAAAACCGCTCCCAATGGACAGCCCACTGTTCAGGCTCCACTACAGGGTGTCACCTCTGGTTTTTCTCTCAAACCCTGCAGCCAAGATCTAGGTAGACTCACAACCCTTTTTAACCATTATGAAAACCATTTAGGAAATGAATAATGCATGGTCACACTCTAATTTGCTCCCTCTGTGTGTCTGCCAGAGCCTTGCCTGTCCAGGGTGTACCAGAACGTGGATTTCAAAGATGCCGACTACCGAGCCTTGTTCACAGCAGACTCTGAGGAGTGTCAGAGGGCCTGCACACAGGACCCTGCCTGTCAGTTCTTTACTTTACTAAACGAGGCCTTCACAGCACTTGGTAACAGGTAAAACTGGATAATGTAACATTGCTGTTGAAATGAAATGATGTGTCCCACTGTTGTTCATATTTTCTGATACACTAGGACACGTCAGCAGTGAGGTCTGAGGTTTAATTCAACCACGACATGGCATATGCTCAAATATTCTTTAACTCCTTTTATTTCTTGTTCTGTTTTAGGTATAGGTTTAAGTGCCACCTTAAATTCAGCTGGCCAGTACCAAGGATACCTCTTATAGAAAAAAAGGCTGGTGTAACATCTGGATTCTCCCAAATAACAGAAATAACTCAACAGTCAGGTACGCAAACAGTTATAGCACACACATCCTGCAGGTTGTTGTGCATGTTTTTTTCTTATTCTATTACCTGTTTTCTACAGTGTGTCAGGGCAAGCTTTTTCCAAACACTGACATCCCAGGAAACGACGTCGAGAACATTCCTGCTGCCTCTCCTGAACACTGTCAGGCACTGTGCTCTGCTCATTCAGTCTGCACCTACTTCTCTTTTAACAGGTAGTCAAATATTTGGATACCTTTTATCTCTCTCGTGTGCTCAATAAGACAGTATGATAAGTAATTAGAAAGTTCTGAGTTATATTAGCATATTCATTGTTCCAGCAGCTTACGTGACAGTATTTTAACTGTCCTGATGCCGTTAAATATTTGGTTCTCTCCTTTTCAGTCACATCTGTTCTCTGCTTCAGTTATTCAGACCTACTTTTTGCAAGCTTTCATTTTCTTTATTTCTTTGCAGTAATGACTTCAATTGTAACCTGAAGAAAAACACAGAGGAATTTGTTACCACAGCTAAAGACGGAGTCACATCTGGGTTACCAGCACGTTTCTGTCAGCTGGATAACAGTATGTATCGTTGTCCGTGTTTGGGGGCGTGTTTGGTGGGAATGTAACCTGCACGCCACACGCAGACACCACATGCAGAATGCTTTACAACAGTGTGTGTGTGTGTGTGTGTGTGTGTGTGTGTGGGGGGGGGGGGGGTGTTACCGCCTTTGACTCTTTTCCTGCTTCCAACGTTAGCTACGTGATTGCTGGATATACCAAACTTACTTTTCTTCGCTTTCCTGGAGCACGAGCAGATAGCTGAAAGGAACATCGCGAATGTTGTGTGGAATAAGGTTGGCGAAAAAAAAGGCGCTACGTCTATTTTTTCGCTAAGAGGAAACTCAATTAAAAAAAACATTTACACTAAATATCAAACAAAAGCCAGACACTATATTGTATTAAGTTGCTGTGAGCTGAAGCATACATTCACCACTTCTAAACAGAGCCAGAACATAACATAATCTCTGAGATTATTCCTTCACAGCGCTGTGAAATGCGAGAAACTCTCAGAGTTGAACCGGGCAGACACAGCAGTTTTCATCAGACTAACCCTGGGTCACGTTAATTAAGTCTACTGCTAACTTAAAACACTAATAACATTACCTTCGCCAAAATGCCACCGCGATTAAAACTCCCTACTTCACGTTAACCGTCAAGCCACTAAACCTGTATGGAAATGAACATCTCTGCTGAAATTTGTAAACGATCATACGACAAGAGACAACTCTCTCTCTCTCTCTCTCTCTCTCTCTCTCTCTCTCTCTCTCTCTCTCTCTTTCTTTCTCTCTGCGCGTCCAGTTCGTTGTTGTTAGTGAAGTTTTTCTGTACAGTAGTTTAGCCATCAGCAGCAGTCTGACCCTGTTTCTCTCTGCTAACAGCCTGGGTTCAGGTGGTTCATGAAAACGTAGATTTCCCAGGTTCTGACATTCGCTTTGAGCCGATGGATGATGCAGACACATGTCAGAGGACCTGTACTCAGGATCCTTACTGCCAGTTCTACAGCTATACCAATGACAACTTTGGTGATCCCAACTTCCGGTACAGTATTCTTTATGCATGCATGCAAACCTGCTTGAACACAAATATTGTTCATGTTTTAAATAAAATTGTACAAGCAATTTAGGCAATACCTGGAAGTCATGTCACTTGACCATCAATTAGACACTATTGTCTTTATAATTTGATGATAGCTGTATTTATGATCCATGATTAAAGATGCTGTTTTTGATTTTGTGTTCTAGGCGCCACTGCTTTCTCAAGCGTACCATCACCATGCCTGCTCCTCCTAAAGTTGCCAAACTGGCCAATGTGGTATCAGGCTTCCAGCTGAGGAACTGTAACAGTAAAACTACTGAGTAGAACGCTCCACACACACACACACACACACACAATCATGCCGACAGCTAGCCCTGATGCTGATTAGATCATTGGATTGCTGTTAAAGCTGCAAATGACTCTTTCTGTGTGTAAACAAGAGCAATAAAAAATAAGGAACATCAGTTTGCTTTCAGTCTGCTTTAGCCAAAATCAAAGACATTAATTAATTGTGTGTGTGTGTGTGTGTGTGTGTGTGTGTGTGTGTGTGTGTGTGTGTGTGTGTGTGTGTGTGTGTGTGTGTGTGTGTGTGTGTGTGTGTGTGTGTTAGTGTTATAAGGTCCTATTACTTGAGAACATATTTTTCTTATTATATAACAAACAGGACACTTTTGAAGCTGTGGTGGAGAGGAGGTCACTGAACAAACTGTTATCTATCATGGATAACCCCGACCACCCTCTCCACCCCACATTGGTCCAACAGAGGAGCACCTTCTCTAATTGGCTGCATCAGCTTCGATGTCACACGGACTGCTACAGGAAATCATTCATACCACGGGCAATTAAACTTTTTAACACTTCATCACTGAGTGTGAGATAAGACTCATATACATCACAACTGCACTAAATGCACCTTGCACAATAGGTTTATCTTCATCAGGGGTGTCAAACTCAACTTCACTAAGGGCCACACTAAAAAATGAGAATCACACCAAGGGCCAGACATGTTTACTTTATTGATATGCTTTTCTTTAATCGAAAAAGTCAAATATCTTTGACTGTATTATTGCATGTGTCATATAGTCTTCTCACTTACAGTTTGGTTGACATTAAGTCCTAAAGAAGTCAGGAAAAAGTTCCTCAGCCGTCGTAGAAAGAAAAGCGCCCAAAAACATCAGAAAAAGTGACAAAAACTTTGGCGAAAGTGACAACGTCGGAAAAAGTTACAAATCGTCAAAAAAAAAATCTATCTATCTATCTAAAAGGTCACATGAGGCAATGCTGCTGTCAGCTCAACTGTTTTCACCCTTCGGTTCATACACACTAGTATAACTCAAAATACAGTCTACTGTGTGGGGTTAATCATGAACAAAGACAAGATAAAATGGGAAACTGGCATCAGTCAAGTGATACAATAATTAACATGTTAGCACTCCTGAGGGTGGGCAAAGACGGTAACGTTAAAGACAGATCATATTTTTTAAACACTCCAAAGAATAACAAATAAGGGTTAGGTGGCTCACTGTTCTGACTAAATATCTGCGGTGTAAAGGAGTATTTTGTTATTCTGGCATTGGTCGTTTTACTTAGTAAGTAAATTCATTTCTTCCACCACGACCAGCTGGACGCAGTATAACATAGTGGCTGTTTGGTGACCCTCAGACAAAACCTGCTCCCAAGTCGCCTTCCTGGCCTTGGTTGTCTACTCCAGTTCATTTTCGGGATCCTGAAGAATGTCTCCAGCACACCTCTGTCCACGTACACATGCAGAAACGCACATACAGCCAAAACATGGCAAGAACCGCCCACGCTGAAGTTCACTGCGGGGAAGTATATGCAAGGGATGTAATGCAGTGTGTGCCAGTGACAGGATTCAACATACCATTAAAAACTACAGTATACTGGGAATTAAACAGCAAAATCACATTTACAATTTAAGTAAGGAAACGGTCAGCAGAGCAAAAGTAAACAGAACACTGTTCCAACGTGTTGATCAAGAACATCAAATGTTGATTTTAATCTGGACTTTGAAAGAGCCAATAGACTTTACAGGTCATAGGTCATATGGGACTGCCTAGAAATAGATGGACATATAAATGTGATGATTCTGAAACAGTCCTTTGACCAAGGTGCAGTGGCAGAACCAGCTCTTTTATTGCAGTTGTGTTTCAAGAATCTTTACTGGCTTCAAAACTAAGAAGATGGGAACACATTTGATCTTGGTGGGTCTGCTGTCTATCTGCAGTCTCTCTTTTGGTCAAGGTAATACATGCAGTATGTATACATTGTAATTTTACCACTTATATATGGTAGAATGTATTGTAGATGTAAATGTGTGTGTGTGTGTGTGTGTGTGTGTGTGTGTGTGTGTGTGTGTGTGTGTGTGTGTGTGTGTCCTTTTTCCATTTCTTTAGATTGTAATCAACAGCTTCTGGAGAATGTGGATTTCCCAGGAAATGATGTAACATCTCTATTCTCTCCTGATGTTGAGCACTGTCAGCAACTTTGCACCCAGTACGCCTCCTGTGACTTCTTTACCTTTTTTCGGGCTGACTGGAACAAAGATGACAGGTAAACAACAGGCAGTACACATGTAATTAGAAATCAGTGAGGAGCAGGAGATAACAAACACCAGTACAAATAAACGAAAAGACAACAATACCACTCATGATCTGCAGTCAAACTGTCAAACTAGGCAATGCGGATCCAATATGAATCAAGATGCTGTTTCTGCATTGCCTATTTTTTCGCCTCAAATGTTTTCAGAAACATTTAAATGCCAATATTCACTCAGTGCCACTTACCGTCAACAGAGAGTCAGCCTCATATGACAAACATCATCAGATTTACATGAAATTTACATTGTATGGTCTACAGCAACATAATGCATGTTTTCTGCGTGTTGTCTAATGCCACATAGTAGACACAAGATGACGCTGCGGATAGTAGCCTCGGTACTTTGCTCCCTAGTACTTTGTTTGCTTTTGTGCGTTTATTACGTTTTCTGTGGTCTTTCACCAATAACTTTTACCAGAGACAAACTCTTAAACATCAGGCAAACCTCTACATGAACTCTTGCTCCAGTTTTCACAAATCCAGCAAGTTTTACCAAAATCCTGGTTGGAGGCGCCGCGGTTCTCCGTGGAATCTGCCAGAGATGCAGACCGGGGAAATGAGCAGGAGCGCTGGTGAAATGAAGGAAGCGGGGACTACGCACCTCACTTCCAGCCATTCCCCTGGCAAATGTCCGGTCCCTGGCAAACAAGATGGATGAGCTGCTGCTTCTCAATCACAACAACTCTGACTTTCACAGATCCTGTGTTTCACGGAAACCTGGCTCTGTGAACGCATCCCAGAAAGCGCACTTCAGCTGCCTGGTTTCCAACTCATCCGGGCGGACCGCAACACAGAGCTCTCAGGGAAAATGAAAGGCCGTGGAAGCTGCTTCTATTTAAACGAAGGTTGGTGTACAGATGCTACAGTGCTGAAAAAGATGTGCAGCCCTCACTTAGAGACTCTCGTTATAAACTGTGCGCCCTTCTATTCTCCGCGGGAGTTTTCTTCGTTTGTTATGGTCGGTGTTTACAGTCCATCTCAAGCCTGCTTAGCAGACGCGCTACAACAGCTAGCCGACCAGATAACAGACACAGAGAAAAATCGCCTGGACTCCCTCGTCATTATTGTTGGGGATTTTAACAGCGCCAAACTTAACCCTCGTATTATGTTAAGGGACAATTTGACCCATTTGCGTTTTTGTGTTGACCAAAATACTGGTTAACTTATCTTTTTCTTCATGAAATTGTATGACATTTCCTCATTTAGGGTCATGAACTTGTTCATAAAATCTGGACACACTGATGTGTAGTGTAATGTCTGTTCAGAGTTTGTATACAAAGATGATGTTGCGGGTCATTTTGACCCAGAGACTTTCAACACCCATTTAGAACCAGGTGTGTGTGTGTGTGTGTGTGTGTGTGTGTGTGTGTGTGTGTGTGTGTGTGTGTGTGTGTGTGTGTGTGTGTGTGTGTGTGTGTGTGTGTGTGTGTGTGTGTGTGTGTGTGTGTGTGTGTGTGTGTGTGTAAAGGAGGAGGAGCTTTCTCGCGCTTGTCCTCTTCTCTGTTGCAATGTCATCTCTTTGACACGCACACTACAAAATGAGCTCCAAAAGGTTTGCAACTGAAGAAGTTTTAGCACAGATTTGTGATGGTAATAGTGATGTAGATGAAGGGATTTCAGAGTCAGAGGATCTTTCAGAGACCGAGAACAATGCTATTTACGATCCGGATTGTGAATTTTCCTATGATGAAGAGGATTCAGGGCACTAGTCTGGTGTAGTCTCTACATTAGCTGAAAACAATGGACCACAATCATCCTCAACATGGACGGCTAAAGATGGTAACATAAAATGGTCAACATCACCACACAGACTGACTGAGTGTCATCAAAATGACTCCAAGCCCCACAAGATTTTCTGCCACACTAGTTGATGATATTCAATCACCATTTCATCTTTTCATATCCAAACCAACGGATAGGATCATAGTGGACCAACTTGTAGGGGAGGTGTGTATTTCAAGAGACATGGAAGCCACTGGATCAGATTGACTTGCATGCATACATTGAAATCCTAGTCCTGCTGCGTCTGCAGCATCCACCCATGCTCTGCAGCGCCACGTTACATCCCGCAACACCTTGCTGTGATGTTCATACGAGTAGTCAGGATCCGGTATTGGAGACTGCACTACTCAGTACGACACAATGTGCCCTGCTATGACATGAACTTCCATGACTACCTCGAAGTCACTGTTCCAATATCTCTAATGTGACTATTATTTGCCACTGTTCATCACATAAGCAACCGGAGTTGGAGTTAATTCATATGAAAGCTTGGGTGTTCCACAACATTAGAGCTAGTCGACATGAAAGAGACAAACTAGCTGAGATCAGAGATGTATGGGATAAATGGGTCAAAATGTTACCTGTCTTGTACAATACTGGTCCCCATGTCACTGTAGATGAACACCTTGTTCCATTCAGGGGCCCCTGTCCCTTCTGACAGTACATGCCCAACAAGCCTGCCAAGTATGGCATCAAAATATATATATATTTTCACTAAATAATTGGTAAAAACAGTTTTGGGGGAAAAAATGTTTGTGATGAGGAAAAAAAGTTTGTTTTGAGTGTATTTACACTGTACGGGTCATTTTGATGATCCACCTGTCAGTGGATCATCAGCTTCCTGATTGACAGGCAGCAGCATGTCAGGCTGGGGAGCATCTCATCCAAAACCTGGTCGATCAGCACTGGTGCCCCACAGGGGTGTGTCCTCTCCCCACTGCTCTTCTCCCTCTGTAAAACTCCTGAAGTTTGCAGATGACACCGCTGTCATTGGTTTGATCCAGGATGGTGATGAGTCTGCTTACAGACAGGAGGTGGAACAGCTGGTCCAATGGAGGAGTCAGAACCACCTGGAGTTAAACCCCAAGAAGACTGTCTAGATGACAGTGGACTTCAGGAGACCCCTCACATCCTGGTCACAAACTGTTCAACCTCCTTCCCTCTGGTAGGCGATACAGGGCACTGTTCGCCAAAACCAGCCGACACAGAGACAGTTTCTTTCCCCGAGCAGTCACTCTGTTGAACACTCAGAAATAACCCCCACGCTCACACTGAACAAAGTCAACCACCACAGTTTTGCTCATCTACCTCATGTCTATTTCAATCCTACAATTACAATATTGTTCTTAATATATTACCATTGCACTGATCTGCCTTACACTGTACTTAGTGCAAGGCAGATCAGTGCAATAGACTGAGACTGTACCGATCTCAGTCTATTGATCGATATTGCACTATTCCTTCCCTCTCTTTTGTATAGGTTTTGTAAAATTGTAAATTCTATTGTATTGTTATACTGTACACTATTTTTTTATATTCTTACCGTCATCTCTGTTTTTATTCTTAATATGTTAAATATTGTACTTTGAGAGCAAAGATTACCGGAGTCAAATTCCTTGATTGTCTACGCAAACCTGGCCAATAAAGCTGATTCTGATTCTGATTCTGACAAGGAAGTGATTCAACCAGCGCTTCATCGCTGCTTGCAGAATTCATTTTATTTGTTTTCTCTGCAACTGTGATGACCAACTTTCCGCTTCAGTTTTTTTTTTCAAACCCCTCTCTGCAGGAACTTTTTGTGCCTCATCAAAGCCGCTACCAATGGACAGCCCACTGCTCAGGCTCCACTACAGGGTGTCACCTCTGGATTTTCTCTCAAACCCTGCAGCCAAGACCTAGGTAAACTCACAAACCATTTTAAACCATTGTGAAAACCATTTAGGAAATGAATGATGCATGGTCACACTCTCATTTGCTCCCTCTGTGTGTCTTCCAGAGCCTTGCCTGTCCAGGGTGTACCAGAACGTGGATTTCTTCGGTGCCGACTACCGAGCCTTGTTCACAGCAGACTCTGAGGAGTGTCAGAGGGCCTGCACACAGGACCCTGCCTGTCAGTTCTTTACTTTTATAAATGAGGCCTTCAGAATAGCGGATATCAGGTAAAACTGTATCACATAATGTAACATTGCTGTTGAATCTAAAAAATATATAATTTTATCCTCTCCCACTCGTTGTTCAGATCTTCAACAATTCTCTAACTAATGTTATGTCTTGTTCTGTTTTAGGAACAAGTGCCACCTTAAATTCAGCTGGCCAGTACCAAGGACACCTTCTGTAGTAAAAAAGACTGGTGCAACATCTGGATTCTCCCAAATAACAGAAATAAGTGAATCAGGTACACAAACAGTCATAGCAAACACCTCCTGCAGGTTGTGCATGTTGTGCATGTTTTTTTCTTATTCTATTACCTGTTTTCTACAGTGTGTCAGGGCAAGCTTTTTCCAAACACTGACATCCCAGGAAACGACGTCGAGAACATTCCTGCTGCCTCTCCTGAACACTGTCAGGCACTGTGCTCTGCTCATTCAGTCTGCACCTACTTCTCTTTTAACAGGTAGTCAAATATTTGGATACCTTTTCATGTGCTCAATAAGACAGAAAGTGCTGAGTTATATTAGCATATTCTTTGTTCCAGCAGCTTACGTGACAGTATTTTAACTGTCCTGATGCCGTTAAATATTTGGTTCTCCTTTTCAGTCACATCTGTTCTGTGCTTCATGTTATTCAAACATAGTTTTTGAAAGCTTTAATTTTATTTCTTTCTTTGCAGTAATGACTTTAAATGTTACATGAAGAATAACAACAATAACATTGTGACCAAAGCTAAAGACGGAGTCACATCTGGGTTACCAGCACGCTTCTGTCAGCTGAATAACAGTATGTATCACTAATATCACAACTGTCAGAAAAGACACTCTTTCAGTAGACCACCATAGAACATCTGAACTGCTTTGGCTGTGTAGATTGACTAACTCAATGACGTAATGTATCTTTCCTCTGTTATTTTTTAGCCATCATGGCTCTATTAATGGCAATGGATCGGTCAGTTACTCTAATTTTACATATTCAGTGGAATATTTCAACATCTACTGGTTGGATTGACACTGCATTTTCAACAGATGATGCATCCTAACACATTTGGTGATCCCATGACTTTTGAGTTGAGGGAAATGTCTCAACCTTTATGAATGGATTGCCATGGAATTTACTCAGCTTTACTTTTCATTGCTGACTTAGCATGCCTGTTTACTCTACGCCATTTTCCTCTAACATTTGTATGAAAAAGTAACAAACTTTAATTTTAGATTTGGTTATTATCCAATCTCATATTACAAATTCTGGAATCATTCAGCACTGCATTTGTTTTTGTTAGTGAAGTTTTTTTGTACAGTAGTTTAGCCATCAGCAGCAGTCTAACCCTGTTTCTCTCTGCCAACAGCCTGGGTTAAGGTGGTTTATGAAAACGTAGCTTTCCCAACTTCTGTCATTCGCTCTGAGCCGATGGATGATGCAGACACATGTCAGAGGACCTGTACTCAGGATCCTTACTGCCAGTTCTACAGCTATACCAATGACAACTTTGATGATCCCAAATTTCCCCGGTACAGTATTCTTTATGCATGCAAACCTGCTTAAACACAAATATTGTTTTTTGTTATGTTTTAAATAAAATTGTACCAGCAATCATCAGTCAGACACTATTGTCTTTATAATTTGATGATAGCTGTATTTATGATCCATGATTAAAAATGCTGTTTTTGATTTTGTGTTCTAGGCGCCACTGCTTTCTCAAGCGTACCATCACCATGCCTGCTCCTCCTAAAGTTGCCAAACTAGCCAATGTGGTATCAGGCTTCCAGCTGAGGAACTGTAACAGTAAAACTACTGAGTAGAATGCCACACACACAGACAGCCAGCCCAGATGCTGATTAGATCATTGGATTGCTGTTAAAACTGTTAAAGTTGACTCTGTGTGTAAACAAGAGCAATACAAAATAAAGAACAGTTTGCTTTCAGTCTTCTTCAGCCAAAATCAAAGACATTAAGTGTGTGTGTGTTTTTTATTACGTGAGAACATATTTAGCTGTGGGTGATTCTTCTTCAGCCAAAATCAAAGACATTAAATGCGTGTGTGTGTTTTATTACTTGAGAACATTTAGCTGTGGGTGATAAAAGGTCACATGAAGCAATGCTGCTGTTTTCACCCTTTGGTTCATACACACTAGCATAACTCAAAATACAGTCTACTGTGTGGGGTTAATCATGAACAAAGACAAGATAAAATGGGAAACTGGCATTAGTCAAGTGATACAATAATTAACAGTTTGTCATTTTTGGGATCCTGAAGAATGTCTTACGCACATACAGCCCCCACTGAAATTCACTGCAGTGAAGTATATGCAAGTGATGTAATGTAGTGTGTGCCAGTGACAGGATTCAACATACCATAAAAACTACAGTAAACTGGGAATTAAACCGTAATCACATTTACAATTTAAGTAAGGAAAAGGTCAGCAGCGCTAAAGTAAACAGAACACTTTTCCAACGTGTTGATCAAGAACATCAAATGTTGATTTTAATCTGGACTTTGAAAGAGCCAATAGACTTTACAGGTGTTACGTCCTGAAGTACTAGGGGTATCAGGACGTAAACATAAACCAGATGTAATTGGTATTTTGAAAGGATATTTATTTATTTATTAAACAGAACTCCCAATGGAAAAATGGGCCAATGGGTGCTATAGAAATCAACAAAGGGATATAACAAAAGGAAATCCTCAAAAGGAAGACTGCTACTCCAGTTACAGGAAAACAAAAGGATAAACCAAAATCCTCTCTAAAGCCTGGCTCAGACTACAGGAGTTTTAGGCCGATTTATGCCCGATTTACCCCTCCCGAGAATCTGAGAAAAAATCTCGTCGAGGGCCTTGATTGGTCCTGATGTTCGGCGCAGATTATCTGGTAATGTGAGGCGTTCACAGATCGAATCTTGCACCTCCCGATCTGCTCGCAGACACATCGGGGCCGCCCCGATAATATCAAACATGTGAAACGACTATGATTACGTCAGTACTTCCACAATAGCCAATGAGAGACAGGTCTGCAAGGAGACAGAAGTGACGGAAACTTTTGAAAATGTCCGCGAAAGCAGCTGTAGTACGAGTCCGGTGGACAACTTTGGAAGAAAGGATGGTGGAGATGTGGCAACAGCACGAGTGCCTGTTTAATGTCTCATCAGAAGAGTTTCATAATGGGAATGATAAAGAGAAGAGCTGGGGAGAGATCGCTAAAGATTTGGACCTACCGGGTGAGTGTACAAAGTTGCTAGCGCACTAGCTAGCAAATGTAAATTAGATCTAGGTCAGTGATCATCTGCTACATTCAGGTCTAACAAAAGATGTATTGCACATACCGTATTTTTCGGACTATAAATCGCTCCGGAGTATAAATCACACAGAACAACTAGCAGGGCGTGGAGACGTAACTACACCGTTGACCAGCCCCTCCCGGCTGCACGTTGTTCAAGCCCCCACCTGTGGACTCGTTCCTCCACCTCTGGCCATCTAGCTTTCAGCCCGCGATTAGCCGATTAGCTTTCTTTGATTTCTTCATTGCAGTAAGAGTCACCTTTTCGCCAGTCTCCCTCACAAGTTTCTCCCTCATTTCAAACTTTCTTTCTGCTGCTCGATTACCGTTTTCGGCTGCATATTTTACTACCTGCAGTTTATCTCTTTTCTTTCTCAGTTGTCTTTAGGAGGAGCATTCTAGTTGTCACAAGCCTAGAGCGCCGTCTTGCGGCTGTATACGGTAATGTTTTCAGTATGAATTAACATTTAAAAACATGTTAAATTATATATATTTTGATATACACCTGACTATAAGTAGCAGGACCAGCCAAAGTAGGAAAAAAATGCGACTTATAGTCCGTAAAATACGGTAGTTTGTTTGAATAATATTATCATCCATGCTCGTTTTATTTTCAATACAAAGGATTGAGTATTGAGTATTACTACAGCAAGTTGCCGTGACACAGTATCGATTTTGTTTACATGCGCTTCCCCGTGAGATCGTGTCACGTGAGGTGCTAAATCTGGCAAGATAATCTTAAGAATATCTTATCTAGTGTGTGATGCCCCACTTTTTTCAAATCTTGTAGTGTGAGCATGTTTAAGATTTGAGGGAAGAAAATCTGCAAAGATTCTCCTCAAGTGTGTGCTGCAACCAGATTTCAAAATCGGTTAGGATTTTAAAACTCCTGTAGTCTGAGCCAGGCTTAAGGGACCGTGCCAGTACCCGATCCGTTCATGCATGCGCAGATGATAATACTGTTTTACGACCTGCCCGATCTGTTCCACGCTAGCCTCCACCCAAGCTAACGTTAGTTTAGCTAACAGCTAATTCGGCTAACCGCTAGCCGACAAATAACGCATGCGCAGAACAGATCGTGCAGGCAGAACGGACAGCTAGATTCAGTCTAAAATAACGTTAAGTCAAACATAATGGGAAAAACAGGCTACAGCAAAATTAAGACTTTACAGTAACAATAAAGACAAGTATTGAGTGATTGTATTTTAAATGAGCACAAGTAAAGCAGAACTGACGTAACAGCTGTTATATATATGTTAACGTTTGTTTTGAAGTTTTATTTTGAGGGTCTTTTAAAAGTTTGCATGCTGTCTCAGCTAGCGGTTAGCCGAATTAGCTGTTAGCTAAACTAACATTAGCTTAACTGTGGAGGCTGACAGACGGCAGACCGCTACCATCAGCTAGCGGTTAGCCAAATGAACTGTTAGCTAAAGTAACGTTAGCTTCCCAGTGGAGGCTGCCATTTGGGATAACCTCGGCCCCAGAAATCTTCCAAAGACAGATGACTACACTGCTAAAGGGTCACGAGGGGGTTGTCGCGGTGATGGACGACATACTGATTTTTGGAGGGACCAGGGAGGAACATGACACCCGCCTAAATGCTGTTCTGATAAGAGACAGTGGCTTGAAGCTCAATAAAGCCAAGTGCCATTTTGGCAAGTCGGAAATACAGTACTTTGGACATGTCATTAGTGCAGAGGGCATGAAACCTGACCCTAACAAAGTGAAAGCTATCACGCAAATGCCAAGCCCCACCAACGTTGAGGAGCTCCGTCAGGTTCTTGGCCTTGTTAACTATGTCGGGAAGTTCCTGCCAGACCTCTCCACGAGGATGCATCTTATTTCTGGCCTGCTCAGGAGAGAAAGTGAGTGGGTTTGGGGCGAAGTGCAAGAACAGGCGTTTAACAAAGTTAAAGCAATGCTTGTGTCAGCTCCTGCACTGGCGTATTACGATGCCAACCGGAAAACTGTGATAAGCGCAGATGCAAGTAGCTATGGCTTAGGAGCTGCATTATTACAGCAACATGAGGGCAAGTTAAAGCCAGTGGCATTCTGCTCTCGCACGCTGTCTGACTCTGAGAAGAGATACTCTCAGATAGAGAAAGAGTGTTTGGCAGGCGTGTGGGCATGTGAACGGTTCGCACGTTATGTGCAGGGCATGGACAGTTTCCGTCTACAAACTGACCACAAACCACTGGTGCCCCTTATAAACACATACGACTTAGACAAAGCCCCTCCAAGGTGCCAAAGACTCCTTATGCGCCTTTTGAGGTTCCATGTGGTCGCCGAGCATGTTCCTGGGAAACAGCTGGTCGTCGCTGATGCCCTCTCCAGAAGCCCGTTACAGGAGATGGGTGAAGGGAGTACCGACCACGAGGTACAAGCATATGTCGAGTCAGTAGTAGCCAACGCACCAGTGTCAGCACAAAAAATTCATGAAATCCGTGAAGCCACGCAGCATGACAAGGAGCTGCAAACAGTCATGGGTTTTATCAGGAAAGGATGGCCACTGAGAGCAACACTGTTCCCGTCTCTGCATGGATATTACTCTGCAAGGGCACAACTCTCAGAAGCGGATGGGTTAGTGTTATACCAGGACAGACTTGTCATTCCGGCTGCACTAAGGTCTTACGTGCTGAAACAGCTGCATGAGGGACACCAAGGACTGACAAGGTGTCGAGCTCGGGCCAGGATGTCAGTTTGGTGGCCGCGCATCAGTTCAGAGATAACACGGACCGTGTCCGAATGTGAATTCTACATTAAAAATAAGCCCACTCAGAGGCGAGAACCGGCTCCTTAGAACACCTTTACCTGGTGGCCCCTGGCAGTGCATCACTGCAGATTTGTGTGAGCTGGAGAGGAAGAATTATCTTATTGTGACTGACTACTACTCTCGGGATATTGAAATAGCTCACCTGTCTACAACATCTAGCCGCCAAGTTATTGACAGGCTTAAAAGCATGTTTGTGAGATGGGGAATACCGCTGGAGCTGGTGAGCGACAATGCCACACAGTTCACTTCCGCAGAGTTTCAAGACTTCAGTCAGAAGTATGGGTTTGTGCACACAACCACTAGCCCTCGTTACCCCCAAGCGAATGGTGCTGTGGAGCGGGCCGTTCAGACTGCTAAGCATGTCATGAAGCAGCCTGACCCATATCTAGCTCTCATGTGCTTCAGGGCGACCCCGAGTGCCGCTACTGGAGTGAGCCCAGCTTTACTCATGGCTGGCAGAGACATCCGTACTACTCTGCCTGCGCTTGAAGGACGACTGCAAGTTACTCCGGTCGATAGGAACCAAGTCCAGGAAAAGGACATCCAGACCAAGACGGCTTCCAAGTTCTTCTATGATTGTCGTCACTCTGCACAACCGCTTCCTGACCTACACCCTGGGCAGGACGTCAGGGTGAAACTTGACAGTGATAATGGCTGAAAATCCTCTGCTAAGGCTGTTAGCAAGTGTAAGGAGCCACGGTCTTACTTGGTGAAGATGGCAAACGGGGCAGTGATGCGACGCAACAGGAGACATCTGCTGGTTGTCCCAGAGCCGGTCAATCCAACGGACCAGAAGCAGCTGCAGTCTGCGGGTCCTCCAGTGCAGCTGCCCGGCAGTACCCTGACTGTGGCCAGTCCCGGACACAGTGACAATTCCTCCGATCAGAGTCAAATAGACCCAGCTGCGGGGTGTGCTTCACAGCCTTCAACTCCACGCAGAGCAGTGCTGGTGACATCCAGGAGACGGGAGGTTAGGGTTCCACATAGGTATAGAGATGCCTAGTTGCATAGTGGGTTTCACATAGGTATAGAGATGCCTAGTTGCATAGTGTAGTTTCACTTCACACTTCATTTCTTCTGTTCTATAGAGTTTGTGTGCTAAAGTAAAAGAATAACGAGTATGAGACTGTGACTGTTAAACTAATATGACATTCGGTTATATGTTAAATGTATGTTATGTTATTAGTACTTATTTAGACCACATGTGATGGGAATATATCAGGAGTACTGTCAGTAGCGAGAAAAACGAAAACAAACGGTGCCGCCTACACCGAGTTATCCTCCTGCTAGATTTTGCACCCAACAGTCTTAAACAAGGCTTAAACAGGGCAAGTTTTAAACGTGTTTTTAGCCTCTAAACATGTTCGAAATGCCATTACTATTGCTTAGCCATGTGCAGTTATTCCTTACGAGGGAACACAGTGAATTTGACGGCAGTAGATGTGACAGAAAGGCATAAAAGTTGTGTTAATCCTTCTCTCTATTTTGCAGCAGCCGCTGGGTTGTTGTTTTTTTAACTCGCTGTATGCACATATATTTCCGCCGACCCGTTTGTTTGTGGTTGTTACCATGGTGAATCGTAGTATCGTGGCTCCATTCATGCTGCCTTTTTGAACCAACTCTTTCCCATCTCAGGGTAAATCAACTCAGAGATCAGGGTTAGACTCAGAGTTTGTTAAACCTCCTTCCTGAAATGGGCCGTTGTCTTGACTATGATCTGACGCAGTGTGAAGGAATGACCTGGTTTAAGAATCAGAGGTTGATGGATGAGAGATGGGAGGCAGCTGGAACCCTGACTCCCACACAGCAGACTCCACTTCTGCAGTTAGGACAGACAGAGAAGCTACCTATAGAGCAGCAGGCCTAAAAGAAAGAGCCAATAGACTTTACAGGTCATAGGTCATATGGGACTGCCTAGAAATTGATGACATAATTGACATATAGATGTGATGATTCTGAAACAGTCCTTTGACCAAGGTGCAGTTGCAGAACCAGCTCTTTTATTGCAGTTGTGTTTCAAGAATCTTTACTGGCTTCAAAACTAAGACTAACATGGGAACACATTTGATCTTGGTGGGTCTGCTGTCTATCTGCAGTCTCTCTTTTGGTCAAGGTAGCCTAATACATGCAGTATGTATATATTGTAATTTTACCATGTGTGTGTGTGTGTGTGTGTGTGTGTGTGAGAAATAATTATCTGCCATAGCATCCTCTTGCTGATGGAAATGTAGCTAGTTTGCAATACAAGGGAAGAGAACAAGCAGATTTGTGAACGGCATTGTGTCCCCAGCTATCAAAGCTGCAATGACTTGTAGTTCTTCCTGGCACCAGAGAACATTGAAAAGAACTGCATGTTTTATTACACTCTCATTCAGATAGATCCAATTAAGAATCGCCGAATGTTCACAAATGCATCAATTGCAGTCTGGTTGATGTTAAAATGCTGTATAATTGTACATACCACACTGCATTATGTGAGAAGTCTGAGGAAAGTAATTCTAATGCGTTTTATTTGTATCCTAAATTGCAACACTGTTTTTCTATCTGTGTGGACAATCCTTCTGCCCATCCTGACTTTTATCTTACTACACATCATCTAAGTGAATGTAGCAATTTTTAGAAAATATGTATACAGTGGAGGAAATAAGTATTTGACCCCTTGCTGATTTTGCAGGTTTTCCCACTTACAAAGAATGCAAAAATCTACAATTTTAATCATATGTACATTCTAACAGTGAAAGACAGAATCCCAAAGAAAATTCCAGAAAATCACATCATATGAATTTATTAAAATTGATAACCATCTGATGAGGAAAAACAAGTATTTGACCCCCTGGACAAACAGCATGTTAATATTTTGTAGAAAAGCCATTATTGGCCAGCACAGATGTCAAACGGTTTTTATAGTTGGTGACAAGGTTTGTGCACATTTCGGCAGGGATGTTGGCCCACTCCTCCCTGCAGACAGCCTCCAAATCATTCAGGTTCCGAGGTTGTCGCCTGGCAACTCGAATTTTAAGCTCCCCCCAAAGATTTTCAATCGGATTCAGGTCTGGAGACTGGCTAGGCCACTCCAGAACCTTGATGTGCTTCTTCTTCAGCCACTCTTTTGTTGCTTTGGCGGTGTGCTTAGGGTCGTTGTCGTGCTGAAACACCCATCCTCGACCCATCTTCAGCTCTCTCACTGAGGGAAGGAGATGTCGGTCCAGAATTCCACGATGATGTTGCCACCACCATGCTAGACGGTGGGGATGGTGTTCTTTGGGTTGTACTCGGTGTTCTTTGCCCTCCAAACACGACGAGTTGAGTTGAGGCCAAAAAGTTCTATTTTGGTCTCATCTGACCACATCACCTTCTTCCAGGCCTCTTCTCAGTCGTCCAGGTGGTGAATGGCGAACTTCATGCGGGCCTGTACATGTTTCTTCTTGAGCAGGGGGACCTTGCGTGCGCTGCAGGATTTCAATCCATGACGGCGTAGTGTGTTACCAACCGTTTCTTTTTGTAACTGTGGTCCCAGCTGCCTTCAGTTGATTCATCAGTTCCCCCTTGTGGTTTTGGGATGATTCCTCACCGTTCGCATGATCAGGGACACCCCACAAGGCAAGATCTTGTGTGGAGGCCCAGACCGAGGGAGGTTGGCGGTGGTGTGGTGCTTCTTCCATTTCCTGATAACTGCACCGACAGTTGATCTTTTCTCTCCAAGTTGCTTTCCGATTCTCTTGTAGCCCATCCCAGCCTTGTGCAGATCAACAATCTTGTCCCTGATGTCCGTAGAAAGCTGTTTGGTCTTGCCCATGATGGTGATGTTGGATGCTGGTTGTTTGGGTGTTGACAGGTGTCTTTTTATACAGGTAACGAGGTGAGGCAGGTGTATTTGATGTAGATAATTGGTTCGGATTGGGGCTGTGTCTTAAAGAAAGTCTAACTGGCTTGTAGGAGCCAGAATACTTGCTGTTTGTCCAGGGGGTCAAATACTTGTTTTTCCTCATCAGATGGTTATCAATTTTAATAAATTCATATGATGTGATTTTCTGGAATTTTCTTTGGGATTCTGTCTTTCACTGTTAGAATGTACATATGATTAAAATTGTAGATTTTTGCATTCTTTGTAAGTGGGCAAACCTGCAAAATCAGCAAGGGGTCAAATACTTATTTCCTCCACTGTATCCTTGTGTCTCATTAAACCTTTAGAACATTGTGAACTGAACCCTGTTTCGTGTTGCTTTGTTCTCTGAGATCTCGCCACTGCTTTAGAATCAACTCACAGGGGTCAAGCCAGTAGATGATTGTGATTTGAACCACAAAACAATCCTGATAGGATTGTATAGCAACAAATGCTGAATAGAAATCTAGAGGTGCGCGTGTGCTGGCTGGCAGAGATTACTGAGAGAACCACTGGTGACTTGCCACTTTAACCGATTGATGGTGATAGTTTGGTCAAATTTTCATCTACGTATGATACACATGATTTTTGCTTCGGTTTTAATCTTATGATCAGCTCTCCTGCTGATCTGTGGTGTAAGTTTGTTTTACTTTGTTATGGCACATCAAGTCAATAGTTACTGCCAGTCAATGTCAGAATGTGTCAACAATCAGTCATGCCAATAGGTCAAGAGTCCTTTGGCCAGTTCCTGCAGTTACTAAACCACCTTGTGGATGGCAGCTATGTTTGAGGAATTGTTATTGGTAAATGTGTCAGTCATGTTCAGTATTAGAGATAGTATTGGGTTAAAGACTGCACCTTTTTTAATTTTGACCTCAGATAGGTTTGCTGAACATCCTCTTTGACAGTAAGAGAACTCATGTTCAGCCACCTGTGACACCTTTGTCTTATATATCCTATTGCTGAGCAACTCCACTGAATCACTGGTGGCTCCACTTCAGATTCATGTGATTTGAATTCTTGAACTTACAATCAGAACCCTGTAAGATTTCTCTCATCACTGTTTCCCCTGAAGCTTTTGCCTTATTCATATTGAATGCTGACCTCAGGACACATGCCTCTCTCTCCACCCGGCTTTTCTACTGCTATCTTAATTCTCAGGGCAACAAGCTGATCCTGGACAGCCCTGCAGGACAAGCACTGATGTACCAACACAGGATGGAGGGTCTGACCCTCACTAATAACATCAGTAAGATACACGAATAACGCATGCATCCTCAGGGATCTCTGAAACACACAAACGTTTCCTTAACCATTTTATTATATATCTGTAAGTTAGTTTAATAGTTAAATACAAAACATGTTGATAGTTGAAACATATTGTGTATTTAGTTTTTAATTTTACATATTAAATTTCTTGAAAAAAATCTGATTTGTTGATAAATTATGGGGTGGTAAAAAGTTATGATCAAGTGATTGATGTGTGAGATTTTATTTATTTATTTATGAGACTATAATTTGTATTACCTCCTCCTAGCCAGTAGGTGGCAGTTCATGCTAGCTAGAGTAACAATCAGGTAACAATAAATCCCTTTTTCTAGTGCGCAGTCAGTGTGCGCAATTCGTTTGTCTGTTCAGTACGTAGATGTCTTAAGCATAGACAGTATATAAGGTAAAGTAGCAGTAGCAGTGACAGGTGAAGGCTTCAGGTTGTGTTAGGTCTGAAAACCATGGCCCAGGACATGACTCTTCTGTGGGGCTCCGGCTCTCCTCCCTGCTGGAGGGTGCAGATCGCTCTGGAGGAGAAGAACCTGCAGGGCTACAACCAAAAACTGCTCTCCTTTGAGAAAATGGAGCACAAGTCCCAAGAAGTGTTAGATATAAATGCCAGGGGACAGGTATGAAGTAGCGTAAATCCATCGTAGCCTAGTAGCTATATTATCGGCATTAATTATTAATCCTTGCATTCCCCTCTCAAATTAACACGCGCATAACAACCGCATCTTGTATTCATAGCACACGAAACCTAGTTCAAACTACCATTTTATTATCCCTGAGAGTGCCTATTTGTAAAGCAACGCCAAACTCCATTCAGAACCTCATGTAGGTAAAGTTTTCCAGTTTACCAACAAAATACATACTTGCTAAAACATGACTAAAGGCTGTATCACGTGGATGTGCCTTTTTATTCGGCTTACATTTCACCAAGCAGCATATTTTTTCTGGAATATTTTAACTAATTTGCATTGTTCAAGTGCCTTACACAAAACGCACCACAGAGGGCGGTAGCGACCAAGTAATTATAAGGTTTCCACAGTAGCCTATGTGTACTTATCAGCGGACCTAAGTTAACTTATCATAAGCCTTTAAATGTCCCTTAAACTTGGTTTATGTGATATGTATTTTACAAGTAAAAAGATAAGATTCAATTGACTGGATATTGAAGGTAGTTTGGCGTAAAGCGTTCTGTGATACGGGGCTATTCGATATGCGGTGACCGCTCGATCAAGGTTCTAACGTTACCCGTAATTTGCTGTAAATATTTATAGTCTAGCCTTGAAAAACACTACGGTGATTCTTAATAGAGTAAGCTAGCCGCCATGTTTTGTTCAAAAACACGTAACGTTACACTAGTGCGCCAGTTTTTGTTTCCCAATAGGCCCTGTGTGATACAGCTCAGCTAGGTTGTCTTAATTAGCTCCCAGTGGCATTAGCATATGATATGGCTAATATTATTCAACCCAACCCTAGACTAGTCTTGTCTTGCTTAGCTTCATTATAACCTGTTTGACTTTTAAGCTTCCGTCTTTCAAACATGGAGACGTCATCGTGAATGAATCCTACGCAGCCTGCCTTTACCTGGAGGTGAGTGCAAGTGCCTGTCCATAAAACATATCAATTCAACAAGCAATTGTACTACGACTAAATTTAAAATGATTAATTATTGTAGCAAAACTATTTGCAAATGTGTGTAGAAAATGTGCAACTGTATTTCAATCAGCGTGTGCGTTGTCAGACTTGTAAATGTGTAAAATCATCTAAAATACGTACTGAGATTTGTGATGTGTACAGGAATCTGCAATTGTGTATTCAAAATGCACTGCTACCGAGACACAGTGCAAGCAGAGTGGTACAGACAAATCTCCAGCTACATTTGCAGATCTCTGGAGGAAGCGGAAGTCACAAATCTGATTACGCACACATGGATTGAGATACAGTTGCACAACTCTCCACACACATTAACAAATACAATAACGCTACAATATTGGCCCCATAAGTGTTGCATCAAATGTGTGTGTCTTTTCTCTCATAATGACAGAGTCAGTTTAAGTCTGAAGGAAACAAACTGATCCCAGACAGCCCGGCAGAACAAGCACTGATGTACCAACGCATGTTTGAGGGTCTCACATTCTACGAAAAACTCAGTAAGATAAATACATTAAAATACCTCAAAATCCCCTTTTTAATAGAAACGCAGCAAAGAGTTTCTGGGATTTATAAGCAAAGTTTAATTTTAAAGGGTAAGATTAGAGATATTCTCCATTTTTCTTATTGTCAGCAAACCCCATTATAAGACCAAAACCAAAAATACTGGGTGACATGGTTTATTTTGAGTCACATACACTGTCCCAAGGCTGAAAATACTCACAGGCTAAAAATAGTTTTAGGAAAATTACATGGCCTTTTAAAACAAAAAGAAACTATATATTTGTGATCTGCTTTTCATATGATATATTAACAATTAGAAAAATCTAGAAGAATGCAGCTTTATCTTTAAACAATAAACTGAATTCTACACATATGCCAAGGAAAGAAAAATCATACACTCAGGTGTGTGTGTGTGTGTGTGTGTGTGTGTGTGTGTGTGTGTGTGTGTGTGTGTGTGTGTGTGTGTGTGTGTGTGTGTGTGTGTGTGTGTGTGTGTGTGTGTGTGTGTGTGTGTGTGTGTGTGTGTGTGTGTGTGTGTGTGTGTGTGTGTGTGTGTGTGTGTGTGTGTGTGTAACTGTCAACATCCTTTTTTTTTTTTTTTTTTTTTTTTTACAAACATCCTTGTCCATGCTTGTTTTATGTTGGTTCCTGATAATGTTTCTTTACCTCCATGCTTTAATTGCCTTTATACATTAAGTGTGTGTGTTTTCTAGATGCAGTTATCTACTATAACTGGTTTGTTCCTGAGGGAGAGAAGCATGACTCAGCTCTAAAGAGAAATAGGGAAGCACTGGCCACTGAACTCAAGCTCTGGGAGGGTTACCTGCAGAAGGTGTGTGTACTGTTTTTAAGGGAAAATTCGCCACCTTAATGTGATTGTCCAATCAGTACTAACGGTATATGTACTGTAGTCCATTGAAGAAATAAATTCACCAGTGTGATCTATATTGACGGAGAACATGACTTCTCCTGGTTTTGGTTATGTACCAGGATGCATTGTGCGCTATCGACAAGTGCATAAACCTTCTGAATTCAAGTTTGTCTTATTTACCCAAACCAAGACATGTTAACTCATTATACAACGCACTTTATTCAAATGGGAAAGAAACTAAATAAAACTCACCCAAACCCTTTTTAGTTAGTATTTCCACTGTCCCAACAATCAGAAACTTTAGTTTGGTTCGAAAAAAAAACGATTCAAAGATATGAAAATACGCCGCCTAAATAAGCAAAATAAAATGACAAAAAAACACCCCAAAAATCGCCCTGCTTGTCTGGCTGAATATTCCAGTTTATCTGGAATCGAGATCCAGAAAAAGGTCTCCCAACACACCTCTATCCAAATGTTGTCCCACCATGAATTTGCATGTATTGTCGTCTTTGCATTGACTTTGTATCGCGCTGCCGAAAACAGTGTGAACGCAGCATTGGAGTTAAACAGAGGTTATGTGTTTAACTAGAACATACAGTACATACTAGTGATTTCTTTACACACACTCAAACTTAAAATGCTTTATTGTTCACCTTTTTTCATTCCAGCTGGGCCCGGGCTCTCACCTTGCAGGACCATTCTTCTCTCTAGCAGATGTGACCGTTTTTCCAACCATTGCTACTCTTTTCAGATTTGGGTATGTGGGAGAACTCTGTTGTATTTTCTAGATGTCACATGAGCAAAATAAGTGATGAATGGCTTGACATTTCCGTTCAAAGGTCTCCTACCTTCTTTTCTTTAGGCTGTCTGCTGAGCATTACCCTAACATAGGAGAGTATTATGCTCTGTTGAAGGAGCGGCCCAGCATCAAAGCCAGCTGGCCTCCTCACTGGTTGGAGAACCCCAAGGGACAAGACACATTAAAAGACATCTGAGATCCACGCGCACTATACATCTTTTATTATATACATCCCCTTTTATTTAACATGGTTTCAGTTCACAATTTGTCAATAAACCTCTTTTAGTTTTCCTAACAAAAGAAAAAGTGTTGAGATTACCACTATGTTCTAGATATTGATATTACATGGATATTGTGTTACAAGGGCAGTAAGATGCTTCTTAGTTCTTTTTGTCAAACTAGCTTTTCTAGTTAGTTTAAATGTTTTTGTCAGTCACGCTCCTGTCAAATCTTTGACAGACCAGTTAATAAACACGGGCTATGTTAAACTGCAAGATGTGATGTTTGCAGGGCAACAGGACGCAGGCACAATGTCCCATTGTGATATTGTACGTAGCAGCTTTTGTTGCTGAGATACATCATGTGCATACTGTATCTGATATGAATGTCTGTTGACTAATATACATGTACAAGTCACTACAACAGCAGTTTCATTGCATTTTCAGTGTTCCTATGAAGTCAGTTGTTTCTTGTGCTAAAAACATAACCTCCACTCCAGCAAACATGTCTCGTAGGTTGTCTTTACACACTGCATTGTAAACCAGTATATCTGCACCACAATTTTACTGTATTGTAGCACAGTAAAATTAATAAAACCCAAGATGTCACTGCTACAGGTGTGGCAAAGTCTGAGAATAAGACTTGTATTAAAGTTTGCTTACTGTTGCTGAACACAACATTGCATTAACCACGATGTTCAGGTCAAATCTAGATTTTTAATCTCAATAAAAAACAAAGGTAGGCGTTTTCTTTTTGACTATGCAGGCATGACAAGTGGTTTTATTGTTTAAATGGCAGTGCCAAAACTGGTTTTTCTCTGTACTAAGGTAAGTGAAATGCCCTTTGTTAGCATGACTTTGCACACATGAGATAAGGCCATTTAGATCAAATATAAACAATTTAACATTTTATGTAGCGTTCACAGGCATTAATTTAGACATTCACAACAGCTGGGCTGTATGCTGGACTGTATGTTCTATATCTCTTTAATAAAAAACAGACAGCATCTGCTATGGACCGGTGTTTTTACATGTTTATAAACTTAGGTCCAGACTTTACAAGGAGTAAAGGGGCACTAGAGGACTTGTGCAAAGTGACATCCTGTTCCTTGGCTTGGCCCTTTTATCTGACGCTTCCTGTTGAATGTTCTGGATCTTTCTCTTGGCCTGTGCTTAGTTTTGGTACTGTGGACTTTGCTCTTCCCCTGTTTTGCCTCATCAGCTAATGATTATAGAAGCGGTTGGTATTTTATTTGGAAGAGATGAAAGAAGTATCAATGGGCTGCTTTATCTAACCAACAGCCTGTGCAACATGAATAATGCAATGCTTCTCAGTGGCAATTCAAAAGTTCCCACACGGGGAATACTCAACTGTTAACTGTGATAACTATGGAAACATTTATCTGATTAAATAGCATCTTCTTACTGGAAAAGTTAAACTGGATAATGCTGGTCACACGCTAGCAATCGGTGTACTAGAGCAAATGAATGTTATTCCAAAAAAAAAGAAGGAAGCGAAATAGTAGCATTTTACGGCAAATATTAAAATGTGATTTTTTAATTCAGAAACATCAGACCTGAACAAAAATGGCCTCATGTAACTATCTGGGGGTTGAAATATACGGTTATGTACAGTATCTCACAAAAGTGAGTACACCCCTTACATTTTAGTAAATATTTCATATATTATGAATGCATGGGGTACTTTCCATAAAATCATCTCTCAATGCAAATCAAACCAGCTATTAGGCTAACCAACATAAAACCATGCCAATCTCTAGGTATGGTGAAGGGTATGTGATGATGTGGGGCTATTTTAATTCCAAAGGCCAAGGGAACTTTATCAGGATGCATAGTATCCTGGATCCATGAAATAACTGGCCTTTAAAAAAATGGGAATTCATCATAGGGGTGTACTCACTTTTGTTGCCAGCGGTTTAGACATTAACGGCTGTATGTTGAGTTATTTTGAGGGGACTGCACATTTACATTGTTATACAAGCTGGACACTTAATACTTTACATTGTAGCAAAGTGTAATTTCTTCAGTGTTGTCCCATTAAAAGATATAATGAAATATTTACTAAAATGTGAGGGGTGTACTCACTTTTGTGAGATACTGTATATATATCAGAGAACTCCATCCTTGCTACAGAGCTTCTACATTAAAAAGAAAAACTACAGCCTGAATTTTGTGGCCTGCAGTCATTCATTCTGCCTTTATTTACACAGTAGAAACAGTCCACTCTCTTTTCCATGGACACCCTGTGTACACAGGATACAAACCAACGTATTAAATGCCAAACTGTTCTAAGTCATGCATGTAGAGCAGAACCTGGCATATCGGCCAACATGGACTAAATATAGAAAAACAACAGTTATATTGTAAACACCATTGCTTTTTGTCCTTCACAATATGCTTTGTCATGCTAGTCAAGCAAAATTAAGCTGATGAACTGATCATGCACACTCATAGAGCACACGAATGAAGACGGGGGAAAAAAAGAGAGGCAAGAATTTTAGAATGGAGATGAAACGATATGAAGGGGTGGAATGTCACCAGTGCACGCACTCAGTCACACACCACTTCAGACTAAAAGGTCTGAATCGGTTGTTATTGGAATATGGAGAAAATATGATGCAGTCTTTTTATCAAATTTCTCAGAAAATATTCAAATAATACTGGTCAGCAGTTCTGCTGGAGGGAAGGAAGGCTTCAGCAAAACCACATGTCTGTCCATGTGATTTCTGGAGCTTTCTTTCATGCAACAAGTTGTCTCTAGAGTTGCAACTGCAGACCACAGACAGCAGAAATGGTGATTGCAAACTGTATAAAAAATGCATATTGATACTGGCAACTACCCACTAGTACTACTAAGTACACAAGTTCTGCAGTTCAAAGATTAAATCAGAGAAAGCAGCACAAACCACAAAATATATACGAACAAGGTGAATAATAGTGGGTGCTCATTTGTAATTGTCATGCCCAAATGTATAGGGATAAATTAGATAGGCGGTGTCTATTAAGTTCAGTAGTGCCTTTGTTGTTTGGTTTTAATGCCTGTGCCAGAGATGGTTTTCTCTGTGTGTGCAGGGGTGAGTGAAAAGTGCTGAGTCACTGTGAGTTTTCAACAGTCAAATTCAGGATGCCATAAACACGCAACAGGAAATACTGAAGTCAATCACTGCAGGATAGTAGATTGAAATAAAAACAATAACCCAAGATCATATTGTTTAAGCCATATTTGTTGGAATGCTATAGTCAAACTACTATTTACTAATGTGAAGTTCTTACTTCAGTGAATAGGGCGATTGTTAATTACAATTCCAGTGTATGCTATAGGTGTTATTAGTATAAGTCACAATCAGTGCACAAACATGATTATTTTAGTATTATTTCAGTGTTGGATTCATGTTTTTTTTCCCTTCCTCTTTGCCCTTATGTAATGGTCTGCATGTCTAAGATCAAAGAGTGTTTGTGTAAAGCAAGAGAAGTCCCTACTCCTCATATGTGACTTCTCATGCCTGTGGATATAAGCAGCTAGAGTCATAATCCACATTGAATTAGTTACTGAAATATGCAGACTTTAAATATGACACCATGCTGCCTTGACTTAACAGAAGGAGGGGTTAACGTGCTTGGATAGGGGTGAACAATCCCAACTGTCTTGAGTCACAGATCTTTGGCAATAACACAAAAAGGGGATGGGACTTAATCCCACCAATCCGGATGCAAGGGGCTGGAACTTGTTAATAAATCAGGCATCTGCCACACTCCAGCTTCACTCCTCACTTCTTCCGCCACTCTCAACTCCAGGTTCTGTAAGGCGTAGCAGTTGACTCTAAAACTATGGCCAAGGACATGACTCTTCTGTGGGGCTCCGGCTCTCCTCCCTGCTGGAGGGTGCAGATCGCTCTGGAGGAGAAGAATCTGCAGGGCTACAACCAAAAACTGCTCTCCTTTGAGAAAGGGGAGCACAAGTCCAAGGAAGTCATGGACATAAATCCCAGAGGACAAGTAAGTTCACTGTAAACATTACCTAGAAATAATATAAATCATCTTATATTGTCAAGTCTGATTTTCTTCTTGATATGCACACATGCATATTCATTTTAGTAATCAAAATAATGTTGCATAACATTTTCATTTCACTCTTATCTTTCTCAAAGCTTCCTGCCTTCAAGCATAAAACCTATGTCCTGAATGAGTCCTGCGCTGCCTGCATCTACCTGGAGGTAAGAACTTGGGCCCTAGTTAAACTTTTATGTAGACATATTCAACCAAGGAGTTCATAAGTAGGAGGGCTCATTGTGTTGTGGGTGTTCAACAATGCTTTGTAGAAGGAAAGACACCCTACACCACAGAGGAAAAGAAACCGGAGCTCCATGCAGCTGTGTTCACAATGGCTGCTTTTTTTTCATGTCTCCAACAACAGAGCCAATTCAAGTCCCAGGGAAACCAGCTGATCCCTGACTGCCCAGCTGAGCAAGCCCTGATGTACCAGCGCACATTTGAGAGTCTCACATTCACCCAGAAAATGGGTAGGTTAACCCTGACATGCAAAGCTGAAGTATTTGCAAACTAAGGTGTAGCTGTTGTCCCTGTAAATTAATATTCACAAATTGTTGTTGCATTTAAACCACTTGGATCTAGTTGTTAGAGCCTAACCAGGCTCCTGCAACCTTATGACTTAGCTGATGTTGTTGCCGTTTAGAGGTCTGCCTTATGGGACTTTGAACTATGTTGCTCTTGGCAACATACACTGTACACCGAACTGCCAACGTTAAACCTCACCAGTCCGTGTCCACAGAGGGAGCTCAACAAGAGACCTAAAACACCAGCTGTGCACTAATGAGCTGTGCATTCACCTAATTAAGCCTTGGCACAATGCATTTAAGTATACTAGTGCCCCCTTAAAAGAGGCAGTGATGTTGAAAGGTCACAATAATCCCACAAAAGATCACATGCTCAGAGTAGCTTTCACACAAAGCTTAAGGGGCCATCCGCACGGAAACGTTTTTTTGTGCAAACGCACGTTTTGCATCGTTTGGGCCGACTGTCCAGACGAATCCTGCAAACTCACTGCCTGAAAACACACTTTTTTTGAAACCTGGTCTCAGGGTGAAAAAATCCGAAAACTGCTCGTTTGGCTTCGTATGGATGGTAAATACGGATCCGTATCGATTATGTCATCGCCACACACCTCTTTTACACCCTCTCCCTCGGCCGCTGACGCCCACAACTGCGGTGAAGCTAAGCGAGCATGTCCCATCTCCGTGGTCAAACCAGCTCACTTCATCTAAATACTGTGTCTCTGCTCCCTGACCCTTCCCTCTGGATTCTACACAAGATAGATTGCTAACGTTATTTAGCCAACGTTAAACATCGCTAAAGTAGCTGACCACTCCAGCAGCAAAGTAACGTTAATGTTAGCTGCTATGGCTATCTGTTTAAAAAGTGGAAGTAGACAACTTATCAACTAGATGGCTAATCTGTCTGCTTATAAACTCCTTGAACGGATAATAGTAACTTTTACCACGGCTTATTGTAGAAAGGCTATTAAAAAGACCTTATTCATGGATCATTGATGTTTGTTTGACTGCCGATGTTAGAGCGCGCTAACGTTAGCTCGCTACTAGCGCGCTGCAATCATGCAAAATAAAAAGCAATCCAACAGCACATTATACTATGTAAACAAAGACGTTTTTTCTTGCGGCGGCCTTCATAAAATGAGCAGTGATGAAAGGTATTATAGTCCACGGATGTATTAAGAGAACGTTATAATCTAGCTAGTCATGTTATGATGGGAAGTGGAAGTGACTATGCTCTTCTTTTCCGTTTTTTGTGAATGTCTGTAGCAGAAACAGCGCCGCCTATAGGCCTAGACTATGAAGTAGCATATTGAGTCATTTACATGTGGATTTGTTTGGACGCAACTATTCTTGAAACGAATCCAGGGAAGACGGGTAAAAAAAAGATCGTTTTGGTACGTGTGGACGGGGCCTAAGTCATGAGACTGCTATATGTTTTTGGGAGGGAGTGCAAAGAGAAGAGAGCCACATTCCCAGTTGATTTCGATCAACTAGTGCATAATCAGAAATCCAGTTCAGTATTTTCTAAGTAGGCTGCTCCACACTTTATTTCAGCCACTTCTTTTTTTCTATCTTCAGTTTGAAACTGATGTTACGTAACAATGTTCTGACTAACTCCCCCCACCCCCCCTCATATGCCAGGGAAATGGAAATCGAGTTGATGTTGTACAATGAGTGAATAGATGGCTTTTGTTGATATGCCATCATACTTCCGAGAGCAGCGGTGATGACTGAATGCCTGTTTTTAAATTTAATAGCGGATGTTATCTACTACACGTGGAAGGTCCCTGAGGCAGAGAGGCACGACTCTGCTGTGAAGAGAAACCGAGAGACTCTGAGTGCTGAGCTCAAGCTGTGGGAGGGATACCTGCAGGTAAACTTGAAGATTTTAAAATACTTGCATGTATATAGGTAAGTACACAAGAAAAATAAAGACCCAAAGCTGCAGAGAAAGTTTTTTTTTTTTTTTTTTTTTTTTACTGAGGATTTGTTGAACTAACACCGCAATTACGTGTTGGTTAAAATGAATGCTCTTCTGTAAGACTTTAGCAGCAGAAGCATTTTTGGGAGATACCTTTATTCACTTATTTTTCTGAGTTTAATATTTAGATTGATCCTATAACTGTTTGCAGGAAAGCTAATAAGTGTACTTCCCAATATGTGGAACGATTTCTTCAAAGGCTCATGATGCACCTATAATGTATTTTAGCTAGCTACTGTATAGCCACCCATCACAGTTAACATTTATATAAATTGTAATTGTTAATAGGGATAATAGCAAATGAATACAGCCCTGTTCGAGTATGTTGATTGTCAGATCTGCCCACCAGCATATGAATGTAGTCTTACTCGTTTTATCGGTCTTCTAGGCATCAGGATCTTTCCTGGCAGGAAAGAACTTTTCCCTGGCTGATGTGATAGTTTATCCATCTATCGCTTACGTCTTCCGTTTTGGGTAAGTGGATTAAATGACTGGAAATGACTTTAAACTGCGTGACGAAATAAATGCATAGATTACCAAGAAGCAATATGTTTTTGAAATTTAAAGTTCACACCAACTTTTTCTCCCTTCTATAGGTTATGTGAAGAGCGTTACCCTAAACTGGCAGCTTACTATAACTCTCTGAAGAGCAGACCCAGCATCAAAACCACCTGGCCTCGTACCTGGTTGGAGACCCAGGGATCAGACATGCTGAAAGACCTCTGAGAATCAAACACACAGCAACTGACACGCTGAAATGTTCCTGTTGTGCTATATGGAACTACTCCATTTTTATTACATTCAGCAATATGCATTTGCTGTTACAGTTAGTTAATTTGTATTAACATGAATGTGTTTGTGACTTAAATAGCAGATGATTCTTTTTGTGTGTTGTAAAGAAAAACAATAAAATATGTAATTTCAGCTTTGCATGCTTTATTCATTTAAAGAGCCTACTATTATTCTCCTCATCAGCGTCATATTTGTACTCTTGGGGTCTACTAGAACAGGTTTACATGCTTTGGTTCAAAAAACATTCTGTTGCTCATGCTGCCTCTGCCTGAAATGCTCAGCCTGAGCTCTTGGCCCGCCTTCCTGAAAAGCCCACTCTGCTCTGATTGGTCAGCTGACCCACTGTTGTGATTGGTCAAACAAGTCCCTGGGTGGGCTTTGCTATCTCTGGCAGAACCAATGGGCAGCACCCTATTTTAACCCATGTTTGACTGCAATCTGTTTTACAAAGGTCTGTGTAATGGAGTAATGGTATAAAAGGGATAGTGGGGATATTTTAAAGTGGGTTTATATAAGGTAGGCTACTTATCCATAGTCAGTGTATTTCTTACAGTGGATGGTGGTTGGCATACTCCTAGTTTGGAGAGGCAGGCAGCACGGGCAGCAGCCAAATATATTTTTGCCACCAGTAAAAAACATTAGTTTAAGTGTACAATATATTTAAAATATTTTTACCGCTTTACCTTACTGTCAGCCAGCCCTTTCCTTTCCACAGAAGTTTCCCCTTTTTCTTTCGGCTACTTAGTCTCCCTCTGCAAAAGTTATTTATAGGCTACTTCATGAAGGCATCCTCTTCTCCACAGAATCGCATTTTGTCGTCCCTGTCAAAATCACTCATTTTTATTTTCTTATTTGTTTATTCCATAAACCATGGAAAGTCTGACCCAAATCTGCTGCAGAAATACGGAAGTTGACCGTTGAGAAAGTGCAGTGCCAAAGGAAAGGGCTGCCTGACCGAAAGGTAAAGCGGTTCTAAATATAGCATAAACCAAAAGCTTTAGTGCGTAGCTTCTGTCGCCCCCCCCCATGAAGAATTCTAAGTAATGACAACACTGTCGGCGCATCCACATGATGCAAGCCACCCATCCTCCACGCAGGTGCTAGTAGTGTTTCTGTTTTTAATCAAGGAGGACATGGAGGATTAAAAAACCATAATGGACTCTTCAGAAGAGGTCATTATCTTGCCATTTTTATGTTCTCTTCCTCTCCAAAGCTGAACACTGCTGTTGTCCTTTCGGCGATGTAAAATGCATCAATTGAGCTGCTGCGCACGAATGTCGCCAGACTACACTATTTTGTAAACAGCCATACTGAGAAATACAGAGTTGTGTGGAGCTCCTAGGCTTAATTACCTTTGTATCAACTCATTTTGGCAATGACTTGAATGTAACAGATGTTCATTAACATGAAGTAGTCACAGACACTATAGCTTCAAACTGATTATTATTATTATTTTTTTTAGGTGGCTAAAACACATTTTTTTTGCTAACTGTGTCTGTTTCTCCAAACTGGGGGCGTGCCGCTGGACATCTCCTTTTAGGTAATACACTGACTATGGATAAGTACCTCATACAACCCCACTACAAAATGCTGTCAGCTACTTTAATTATTTTGGACCCACAATGCATTGTGATTTACAGCTAAACTTTGTAAAATGTCAGAACAAGAAGTAACTGTAAAATTGTACTGTAGAAACCATAGACATTTGTTAGTGTATCCCTTTAAAATATAACTGTAGGTTTTTACACCAAGAAATTTTGACCATTGGCATCAAATCTGGCCTCTCACAGGAAGTTTGAAGTTTCAACAGCAGAGGCTGCTAAACTCAATTAATCCCATGGTCTGGATGAATATTCACCCAGAGACATCCACCGACTTGCTGTTGGGTCTTTCATGGTTCGTCAAGTGCAGATCAACAGGTGCCACATATCACGCCACCCAGGTGCCCTCGTTGAGGATGTTAACACCTCGGCCCATCAACCTTGAAAAGAACACTTTTTTTCGAAGTTTTTGACGCCTTTTTTCACAGTTTGTTTTTGCTTTTTGAAACGTTTTAAATTGTTACATTTTTCTTCTACACATTTTCAGCGCTTATTTCTACGTCCCATATTTTCTGATATAAAACAAAAATTGAAAACGGCTCAATTTGACCCGAAGTCAACCCAAGGGTTTTGTCTTAACTTAACTGACGCGTAAGTGCGTAATCTCAGGACCACATGCCCTCCCCCTGTTTTGGCAATGTAAAGTTTAGCTAATGGACCTTTTTCACAGCAAACATTTTGACTTGTCATAGTAGGAAAACACAGCACAGCTGAAATTGATAACCTTAACGATGGCTCAATTCCATCAAGTGTCCCAGTGAGTCAGCATGCACAATACCAGGGCCTCTCCTAAGTGGAATGCAGCCATCATTAATGGGTTTGAATACACCTGTGCTTTTCCTACTATGACATGTCAACATGTCTGCCGTGATAAAAGGAAAATTAGGCAACTACACATCTGGCTTATGGGCTGTTGCAGTACCAAAAACATTCCCTACGTGGACAATTTCCCCACCTTCTAGCACACAACTGACCTCTTCAAACGTGATCGCCTCCATCTGAATCATGCAGGATCTCGTTTTTTATCCATGAACATTGAACTAACGCCACATTCCTGTAATGCCTTCAGGCTGTGACATGGCAGCGCTTGTACAGTGAGTCCCACACTGACACATAATATTAAAGTAAAAATCAATAATAGACCAATATCTAACCGGTAAGATAATCTCAGAAAGTTAATAATTGTCTTGTACACTTTAAGCTTTCTATGCTGTCCCTGCTGTTGTGAAACCTACATGGCTTAGTCTAAATGCACCCCACGTTCTCAAATCCAGGAAAGGTTTGGGATTTTTAACATCAGGAGCCTGCTTCAATACCAGCAACTAGATCATGTTAAAATATTAGTCTCTCAGGCGGATCCAGATATATTGGTTATCACTGAATCATGGTTAAAGCAGCGTGTTAATGACTGATGTGGGAATAAATGGCTACACTTTATACAGAATAGACATAAGCGGGATGGGTGGAGGCGTGGCCGTATATGTAAAATCCCGTTTTTCTGTCTCCCTGTTGTATGCTGCTTCTGTGCCAAATAGTTTTAATTCATCGCTATGGTAGTGTTGGCTCCTAATGATTGTATTGTTGTAGTTGGTATATACAGGCCTTCAGCTGCCACTAGCGCCATACATGATCTTGCAGATTTACTCTCTAGTTATGTTACTAGGGAGGTCATTGTCATGGGTGATTTTAACATTGTTTGACTTTCTGACGCCTGGGATCACCTAAAAGAGATCTGCTCAAGTCTTAACTTGTCACGGCTAATCACGGAGCCTTCTAGCCCAAACCTTAAAAACCCTTTAAACTCAATTCTAATTGATTTACTTCTATCCAATAAAAGCAATAAAATTGTTTCTGCCAGTGTATTTGACCTTAGAATTAGTGATCACTGCCCGGTGGCCTGTAACAAGAGCACTTGCTTGAAGAGATCACCATCCCAAATCATTGTTAAGCATCACTTAAAATGTTTAATGAAGAAGCCTTTTTAAATGATCTACTTCATAGTGATATTTGTCGCACATGTGAAATTCCAGATACTGAGTTGGCTTTGGACTATTTCATCAAGACCTTCCTCTCAGTCATAAACAAACATGGTCTCTTTATAAAGCAAGTAAAAAATAGATCAAACCCCTGGTTTAACACTGACTTATCTGATTTGTTCAATGAAAGAAACGAAGCCTGCTCCCTTGCTAGAAGCTCTGGAAGAAGTTCCCATTGGACTGTTTTTAGACAACTCAGAAATAGATGCACATCTATGGTAAAGAAAGCCAAATCTGAGTACTTTACAGACTTAGTCTTTAGCTCATTTTCAAACCTTGAACATTTTTGGAAGGCTGTAAATGTCATGGTTGCGATTTTCTGTTACTGTTTTTCCTGTTTTATTGTGTTCATTTATTCCCAGTTTCCTTGTTGTTTACTGTCTCTTGTGTTCTCTGTTGCGTAACAAGGTACACAGTACACCTTCCCTGTGTGTGTGTGTGTTTAATTGCAGGCGTGGAGTCTGGTGTGCTGGAGTCAGGAGACCAGCTGCGAGCCATCAGCCCATGTGCTTCATATACCTGGTTCCTCCCTCTACTTACCAGTCAGTCATGATTCCAGCCAATTGAATTCCCCTCTCTCTCAGTTCTGTGTTCTGCACTTGTTTTCCACACATTAACATTTTAGCTTTAACAGCAAAGCTCCAACTAGCAAATCAGCAAAATATCTCTGTAGTCTTTATGAGATTTCGGTTCAGGTTGTCCCTGTAGTTTTAGCTTGATTCCTGCACCTATGTAGTTTTGACAGCAGAGGTCACTAAACTACATGTAACCACTGCTGATCTTACTATCTTGAGTCCATTCTGTTTTCGAATATATTCACATCTAAGACCCCAAAAAGACACATTCAGGAGGTTTACAACCCCTTTTACCAGCCCAGCAAAAAAAGCTAATATTGATATATATATATATATATATATATATATATACACACAGAGGTGGAAAGAGTACAAAAATATTCTACTTGGGTAAAAGTACTATAGCTTGAATTAACTTTATATATTGTCACCTACCCTGGGGTTCACAAAGTTGCCTTCATTTTTATACAGCCACAAACATACAGCATTACTGTGCAAAAGCTTTCTTCCTTGTCCACTATAAAATGCAAGCCAACACGTTCATATACGCATGTTGAAAAGTGTTTCTGAGAGCGCCAAAACAGAAAAAAAGGGGTTTTAGATTTATCTGTCTTAGTGTGGGTGTAGGCAGAGGTTTACTTATCATAGCAGTGGTAGGCAAATAGCGGCACACAAATCTGGCCCTCCAACAAAAATATTTTGCCTATCTTGATAGCAATATATATATATATAATTAATAGGACATTGTTGGGCAGCTATTAACAAAGCAGCCACTTTGAATAGTGTAACACAGAACATGCATTCATGTATATGAGTGATTTTAACTCATATAT